>NC_134492.1:8707478-9007478 GCF_040206685.1 Ascaphus truei | reverse complement strand
CCTAACTATCTTCAGAAGCCAACTCAAAACTCATCTCTTCTCCATCACATTCCATGATCCCCCATTAACCTCCTTTACAATCCCCACCCTCACTCCACCCTCCCCAATGCCCATGATCTCCCCTACCCTCACCCCTTCCTAAAGCCTCTCCCAAACCCTCCAAAGTCACCCACCTCATAGATCCAATTGACCCCACTGTCAGACCCATCACCATGCCACCGACCAGAGTAAATCCAGAGACCTTTCCCCAACCCCTGTCCACCAACCAAGCAAGCTCTTAAATGCTCCCAACCCATAGCCCGGTCCTTAATGCCCCCTCCCTGCCCACGAATGTACAGCGCTCTGGGTAAGGGCGCTATTTAAATGTTATTATAAATAACAAAGGTTGTTTCTCTCCCCCGCCCCCCATTCTCTCTCCTCTCCCATCTCTTTCCTCACCCCCTCTACATCTCTCAGACCCATCTTTTTCTCTCCCCCTCCTCCTTTCTCCTCACAAGCCCCCCACCCCTTCCTCAGAGCCCCCTCAACCTCCTCACAGCCCCCTTCTCCTCACAGCCCCCCTCCTCCTCCTCACAGCCCCTTCTCCTCCTCACAGCCCCCTTCTCCTCCCAGCCCCCTCCTCCTCCTCCTCCCAGCCCCCCTTCTCCTCCTCACAGCCCCTTCTCCTCCTCACAGTCCCTTCTCCTCCTCACAGCCCCTTCTCTTCCTCACAGCCCCCCTCCTCCTCACAGCCCCCCTTCTCCTCCTCACAGCCCCCCTTCTCCTCCTCACAGCCCCCCCTTCTCCTCCTCACAGCCCCCCTCCTCCTCACAGCCCCCCTCCTCCTCACAGCCCCCCTCCTCCTCACAGCCCCCCATCCTCCTCACAGCCCCCCTCCTCCTCACAGCCCCCCTCCTCCTCACAGCCCCCCTCCTCCTCACAGCCCCCCTCCTCCTCACAGCCCCCCTCCTCCTCCTCCTCCTCCTCACAGCCCCCCTTCTCCTCACAGCCCCCCTCCTCCTCACAGCCCCCCTCCTCCTCCTCACAGCCCCCCTTCTCCTCACAGCCCCCCTTCTCCTCCTCACAGCCCCTTCCTCACAGCCCCCCTTCTCCTCACAGCCCCCCTCCTCCTCACAGCCCCCCTCCTCCTCCTCACAGCCCCCCTCCTCCTCCTCACAGCCCCCCTCCTCCTCCTCACAGCCCCCCTCCTCCTCCTCACAGCCCCCCTCCTCCTCACAGCCCCCCTTCTCCTCCTCACAGCCCCGTCTCCTCACAGCCCCTTCCTCACAGCCCCTTCTCCTCACAGCCCCCCTCCTCCTCACAGCCCCCCTCCTCCTCACAGCCCCCCTTCTCCTTGACAGCCCCCCTCCTCCTCACAGCCCCCCCTTCTCCTCCTCACAGCCCCTTCTCCTCACAGCCCCCCCCTTCTCCTCCTCACAGCCCCCCTTCTACTCACAGCCCCCCTTCTCCTCCTCACAGCCCCCCTCCTCCTTACAGCCCCACTCCTCCTCCTCACAGCCCCCCTTCTCCTCCTCACAGCCCCCCCCCTCCTCACAGCCCCCCTCCGCCTCACAGCCCCCCTCCTCCTCACAGCCCCCCTCCTCCTCACAGCCCCCCTCCTCCTCACAGCCCCCCTCCTCCTCACAACCCCCCTCCTCCCCACAGCCCCCCTCCTCCTCACAGCCCCCCTTCTCCTCCTCATCTTCACAGGCCCCAATTGCCGGCGCAGCACTTACCTGGCGACAGACAATTCAGGGAAGAATGTCGGTGAGGGAATGGATGGCAGAAGGCCGGGACGGTGGGTGCGGAGGAGGACCATGGCACTAGTAGTAGAGGGCAGTGGTGGAGCCGTCCCAGGAGACACCGGAAGTTTTAATTGACTTCCGGGCCATATACCGCTGGGGCAGCTCCACCACTGCCCTCTGCTGCTGCCGTCATGGTCCGCATCCGCCATCCCCTACCTTCTGCCGCCGCACCGCTGCCATCCTTCTCCTCCTGTGGCTGCTGGTCAGACCTTCGTCCCCTAATTCTCCCGTTGCCCCTGAAATACGGGACAATTACGTGTCCCGACAGACCTTTCAGGGACAACGGGACAATTCATCCAAATAAGGGACATTGCTGTATATATACACGAGATGTCTGGCGACCCTATGCAGACCTGTCCGAGATGTGAATGTGCTCACACGCGGTGCTTTTATTTGCGGTCCCTTTATAGGGGAATCCTCACTTCCGCGCACCTTTCCCAGCCCCTCTCATACTGGGCGCAGATAACAGCATCGCTGCCGTCCTCAGTGCTAAACGACATAAGTAGCTCTCACTCCATCCTCCGCATCAGGCCCTAAAACATGGGGCATAATGTAATGATGGCCAGTGGATGATATTGTGCTGTAATCTATTTTGTTTTACTGAATGACCGCATGAGTTTTCTGGCTTAGTAATTGCACTAACCCTTGTTAAAAAGCGGCCATTCATTAAGCTGAGGGCACTTCTGTAAAGTTAAGCATGCATTGTAATAAGCGCTGCTGTGGTTTGATAAAGATACTAAACTCTCAGACCACTGGCAATGTGTAAATGTGGTAAGTGCATTGTTACCATAATATGGGAGTTCTAGAACAGGGGTGTGCAAAGGGGGAGGCGTGCCCCCCAGGGGACCGGGGTGGAAGAATTTCCTGGGGGTCCCGCACTCTCCCCCGAGGCATTTAAATGAAATGGCGTGGGTACCTCGCGAGGCCTCTGCAGCTTCTCCTACCCAGTCTTCGGCACGTGTCGCCATGGTAACTTTGCGCTCCCCTGTTCTAGAATACAGCCGCTTGATCACCGAATTGTATCTGGATAAACTCTTTTTAGACAAAGATATACTTAACTCTACCATCTTGAATACATTTTAAACTGTTTCTTACATGCATTGTGTAGCAGCAATGTTCAATGTAGAAATGTACAGCCATTTTTCATTACCACAGAAATAAAATAAAGTTACATTTTGCACAACAGTTCCCTTTAAAATACCTCTAAGGGACCTAAAGCTAAAGTGACCTAAAGCTAAAGTGACCTAAAGCTAAAGTGACCTAAAGCTAAAGTGACCTAAAGCTAAAGTGACCTAAAGCTAAAGTGACCTAAAGCTAAAGTGACCTAAAGCTAAAGTGACCTAAAGCTAAAGTGACCTAAAGCTAAAGTGACCTAAAGCTAAAGTGACCTAAAGCTAAAGTGACCTAAAGCTAAAGTGACCTAAAGCTAAAGTGACCTAAAGCTACCTATTACTGATATGTGCAATAATATGCAGGGATGCCGTGCCACTTCCTGCGGGGTGGAAGGGCACTTTTCCTTAGCAATGTGTTTGCACATTGGGGTGAAGCTGCAACCTCCGTTCCTCTTTCATTGAGCAATTGTGCAATTAGAGCCGGGGCGCACAAACTGGGGGGGGGGCGGCAGTTATAGCGGTCAAGCGCTCTCCTCCAAGGCATTTAAATTAAATGCAAGAGGACCGCGCGAAGCCTCTATAACACCCTTCCCTTCCAGTGACGCGTCGTCATGGTAACCCGGCGTCAAATGACACCGCTGGGTCACGTGAAGTAACGTTACCGTGGCAACGTGACATCACATGACTCCACGCTTCATTTGACGCTGCGGCCAAGCAGGGTGGGGGGGGAGGGGGGCGAGGTGCCAAGGAGAGCAGGCAGGGGTGTGCACAAGGAAACGTTTGTGCACCCCTATATTGGAGTTATAAAGTAAATGTTATACATTTTGCTTCAGATGTTGCATTTCCTCCTCTGATATACACTATCTCACAGCTGTCTCTCATTCTCTTACTAGTCTCTGCAAATAGATCAGACTTCACACATTCAGTGACGTGGGGGAAAGGTTACTGGAAGGTTGTGGTCACATACAGTATCGTGTGTTTGAGTAAAGGATAAGCGTCCAGATTCACTAAATGATGCTTATCTTTAGTGCACTTTCAGTCCCATTCAAGTAAAAGGGCCTTAAGTTGCTTTAAGACAGGGGTGGACAACTCCAGTCCTCAAGGGCCACCAACAGGTCAGGTTTTAAGGATATCCTTGCTTCAGCACAGGTAGCTCAGTGACATTGATTGAGCCACCTGTGCTGAAGCAGGGATATCCTTAAAACCTGAGGTGGCCTTTGAGGACTGGAGTTGGCCATTCCTGCTCTAAGACTTGGCACGGTTTATTAAATCTAAGTAATAAAACTTGATCATTTGCTACTGAACTTTACATCCTATTTTAGTTTTAAAATATTTAACATTTTTACTGCAATTTTTAACACTTCATTAAAAAATAAACAGCTATTCCTTATGAAGAATGTCCAATACTTTCAACATTAAAGGAGCAAGCCAAGCGGGACGAGTTTTTTAAATGTATTGTTTTTTTTTAGATTGCATTGAAGCAGGGGGTCTCCGGAGCTGAACCCCATTAACGTCAGCTCCGGGAACCCCCTGCTTCCGGAGATACTTCCCTCCGTAGGGGGTGCCGGTATCTCCTGGAAGTTTAAAGGCACAGCATTACGTGGGCCAACAGGAAGCCGCACCGGCTGACGTCACGACTTCCTATCGGTCAGCAGGCCACGGGAGCTGTGAAAAGCGGCCATAATGTGAGCCCCAGCTAGCAAGCCAGAGCGGCTAACGGCATCCCCTACAGAGGACTGTAACTCCGGAAGCAGGGGGTCCCCAGAGCTGAAATGAACGTGGTTCAACTCCCAAGACCCCCTGCTTCAAACCTATGTATAAAAAAAAAGGGAAAGAAATAAAAGGCCAGCTTGGCTTGCTGCTTGGCGTGATTAGAGCGCAGTTCCCTTACAGCGTGCATGAGATCCGTCACAGTCCCGTCACTGCAGGGCATTGATACCAAATGTTGAGCGAAGTTGCCAAATATTTGTGAGGCTTTCACACCGCTAGACATTGATATCTTATTGGTACGTAGTAAATCATAAAATAAAGAAAAATCTTTCGAGCATATTATAGTTTCCGTGGGGTAAGAGAAAACTAAAGAGTGTCCAACACTCACGCGCCATCTTAATAGAAAACAAATCGCAGAAAGTTAAACCGCTTCATAAGATACTTTTCAAAAGCTTGTAAAAAAAACCTTCATCGAGCTCTGCTTAGAAATCATGCAGTATATGGGTGAGTATACATCAGTGAGTATATATGGGTGAGTATACATCGTTCCACGTTCATCCTCAGGCCTTTACCTACCAAGCTTCTGAAAGGGATCTTATGGAGGGGTTTACCTTGTTTCTATTACGCAGTAAATGATCCCCAGAAGTGTAGACCCCTGATTCACATTTGATGGTACTTGTTTACACATTCAAACCTTCAATTCTATACCATATTCTTCACTGCCAGGTGGGACTTCTACAAATTGTATTAATCATGCGGTTAACAAAAATAAGGGTTTTTATTAAATATGTATTTTACTTGGGGTTTTTTTGTAGCATAAATATACTTACAAGGGGGATTCTGGAGAGCTTTGTCTCACTGGTTAGAAATATTGTACTTATTTGCTATGGAGCACAATATAACTATGTTTTAATGGCATCTTGCCCAGTATTGTGCATATTAATTCTGAGGTTCTGTTTCTCTTCAGTCTGACACTGAATAAGAGACTTTCTGCAGCGTCCATCCTCCCCTCAGTCAGCCAAAGAGCATGCAGAACTCAGGAATGTTACCAGTTACAGGATTGCACCTTTTAAGGAGAGAGTTCCTAAGACCTGGTAACAAAGATGTATGTACACAGGCAGTCCTGCTGTAATGTGTTTCCGAAGAGTTCTTTGTAAATCCCACCAACAAACTCATGGGAATGGGTGCAACCCCACACAGGCGGACAGTTGAATTTCTTAGGGGCCCGGGCATGGGAAGTGTTTTCAATCAAGGTTTTATTTCCCCTTATCCCCACCCTGTCATTATCAGAGACCCAATAAAGTTAAGGGGAGGGGGGACTGGCTGGCTGTAAAAGCACACGCTGAAGACACAGTGACATCACACAGTGACATCACACAGTGACATCACACCGAGGGGAACAGGCAGAGGAAACCAAATCCTTCCCAAGTCTAACTTTAAAAATAATTTGAAGACACTTATAGGCGTCAGATTTGGAGATTATAAGAGGTATACATTACGGAGATGAGACCCCTTAAAAATGTAATTGGGATGAGTTCACTGTGGTCCCGGGAGGGCTAGTCCCTTTAAACAGAGTGCAGGGAAGTCATAGCTCAATGCAGCTTTCAGCTGCAAAATGGTACTGAAAATGGCAAAACAACCTATGTAATGTCCAGACCCATTTGGGATCCTGAAGATGCTCTTAGCAGCAGTGTTGAAATGAGCTCAGAGTGGCATTTTGGGTTTGTGGGGGGATTTCAACTTTGAGTCAAACTGTAAAAAAAGGAGAGTATTTACATTTGAAGCATGTCGTTTTTAAAGAGAATTTTATTTTGTTTGGCATACTATATTGTATTTCATATGTATATTTTTAATAAAGATTTTTCAACACGTTTAAAGCTGCCATTTTCATTATTCCTTCAACTTTGTGTATTAATTCCTATTCAGTTCCCTTTCACCTGTCCCTTGATTGTGCCAGGAAATGCAGATTGAGGGATCCATGTTGCAAAGCACTTTGGGGGCGCATCTAATAGAAACGGCCTGAAACTGTCTTCTCCCCTTCAGCCAAATGAGGCTAACATTTTCCCCAGCAAGGAGAAGATGACTTCATAGAATACTAAATATGACCAAAATGGGCAGATTCCCCATGTGCCGGTACCGGTACCGGTGACCCGCCCCAGATCCCATGTTAGCTCCCATTCTAGTGAATTACCTGCACCGCAGTATGATAAATCTGCTCCAAAGAGAGGGAGCTTTAGCATGATTTCCATATAAATAAGGGAGCTATCAACGTCACCGTTAAGGTGCATCATTCTATCTCCCTTAAAAAAATTTAGGGGGCTTAAATCTTTCTGACTAACAATCTGTGTCAAATTTCTTAGCAAGTTTCTTCTATGTGATGCAATAGCAAGGGGAAACATATTCTTTGCATTGCTATGCCAACTGTTAAGAAATTGGGTTAACTTTATACTGAGTCTTTACTTTGCTAGTAACATATTGGGGGGTTGCCCAGTTTTGTTCAATCAACCTGGGGGGGGGGGGAAGGGGGGGTGCGGGATAATGACTCCTTCTCAGCCAAACAAGTTTGTGTTCATGAAATAAGTCAATACGATACTGGTACAGTGCTGCACCTGGGAAAGTTTATGAATATACAATACAAGAAAAATAAACCCCAGTTTGGTGAGTACTCAGGTACCCCTAAGTAAGGTATGTAGTATGAATTAAATAAACCTTATTATTTTATTAGGTCAATTAAAAGGATGGGTGAATAAACACTAAACGGCGATAGGTATACAAAATGCGGCTACAAGTAAATTGTTGCCAGTGTCTGAATTGGTGTCAATTAGTGTTGACACTCTTGGGAGGGGGTTAAATGCCTCCGTATGATTATTAAGGGGCAGTATATCTCCATATCGAAATTTATTTCAACCACTTGCTGACGAGGATACTATTTTCCAGATAGTTTCTATGATGGTATTGTATTCATAGGGAGTAAATAAGTTGTGCGTATGTGGGTAGAAGGGCAAATATTATTACATTAATAATATTGATAAAGTCTTTATTGCGGGAGGTGAAAGCAAAATATTCCCATGTACCAACGCAGAATGAGTTCACGGAGATATTTTATAATTACATTGAAATGATGAACATGAAATTATTACATGAAATGTATGTTTTGTTTTATAAACAGCATTTTCAACTTAACCCTGGGCGCGAGCCTAGCCTTGTTGTTAACATTTGTAATTCATGTTTTCTTATATGTTAAACTGCCCTTGGGGTAGGAGCTGCACTTGCTAGATAAACAGGACTACCAACATGTGGCTCGCAGGATGACTGAAATATTTTCCAGATGAAATCAGCGCGTGTTAGCCGAGGCATTGTTTGTAACAGGCGTTGCAAAGGGCCGTTCCTATTTTCCAACAGTTAGACAGTAGATATACATAACCCTGCTAATCATTACAACGGTCTCAGGTTTGCTATGTGCAAAACAGGGAATGTTATGTTGTGGCCGTTTAAATAAACATTTCGTTTTAACGCAGCAATACGGGTTAACTTTAAAAAAAAAAAAAAACGTTTTTATTTTGTACTAGCTGATATACCCGGCGTTGCCCGTGATGTAATGTTCTGCCTCCCCCATCCTCCCTCTCAACTCCCTTCCCCCCTCTTCACAGCTGTTCAGGCTTCCCCCCCTTCTCTCCTGACTCCCTCCCCCCCCCCTCTCTCTCTTGACTCCCTCTCCCCCCCCTCTCCTGACTCCCTCTCCTCCCTCTCTCCTGACTCCCTCTGTCCCCCCTCTCTCCTGACTCCCTCCCCCCCTCTCTCCTGACTAACTCCCCCCCCCTCTCTCCTGACTAACTCCCCCCCCCCTCTCTCCTGACTGAATACCACCCCCCTGCCTGTCCGCTGTGCGCCGCCATCTTACCGGGGGCATCTGCAGGAGGAAGGGGGTCCTGCAGGAGGGCCGCGCCGCGCTCCCCCTCCGTCCGGGAGCCGGTGGGGGGGGGGGGGAGAGAGAGAGGGAGAGGGGAGAGAGTTGGGTGACGTCATTGAGCCGGGTGACGTCATAGAGCCACCTATCTGATTGGCCAGAGGCTGAGGAAAAATCAGATTCACCGCAGCTAGTACCAACCTTTCGATTTTATATATTATAAGATTACAGGTTTGAAGCAGGGGGTCTCCAGAGCTGAACACCATTAGTTTTTGCCCCGGGGACCCCCTGCTTCCAGAGATACTCACCCCCATAGCAGTGCCGGTATGCCTGCAAGCAATGAAACTGTGATCCTTAATCTAATGGCAGTGTTTAAATGTCTACCAATAGGAAGCCGTGATGTCAACCGGTGCGCCTTCCTATTGGCCCGCATGACTTGGACCTTTAACTAAACTCTGCAGATACCTGCACCCCCTATGGAGGTAAGTATCTCTGGAAGTAGAGGGTCTCCGGAGCTCAAATTAACAGGGTTCCGCTCCAGATACCCCCTGCTTCAAACCTGTATATATACTACTAAGTTAACCCGTATTGCTGCTTTTCGCAGTAAAACAGTACAATTAATATATGCATAGTGGGCAGCACATGTAGCACGCTTATATAGTTTCAATGTACGGCCTGAATATTGCATTTTTGCAATGTTTTATTTGGATGGTGCCAACATGTTCCACAGCGCAGTACAAACGGAGACAATAGGAAGGAGGTCGCTGCCCCAGGAAGCTTACACTCTAGTCTGATTATTACATGAGTATGCAAATAGACGGATAGATTTGGCTGCATCTGATATAAAACAAAGTTCTGAATATATGATTTGATCGTCAGTATTTGTCACATTTGTGTTCGGGAACGCACCTGGTAAATAAGTCAGGACATTCACCAGGATAATGTTACTTATATCTGAATGTGCTAATCATAATCACTGCTCTATAACACCATGTGCGTTATACAGTCACTGCCCCCTGGAGCCACACTCGCTTATGACATCAAAATCAACAAAGTGTTAGGCCCCTTCGTGTCTAATCTATGATGATGTCCTTGAGAAATCCGAGCAATGTCCTACGTGTGTGTGTTTTAAAGAAATCAGTTCTGTAGTATTAGATAATACTTAGTACATTTTGTATTCAACTCGTAATGCTATTTTTAATGAGTTGTAATATACTGAGCATCTTTTGATTTCTGTAGCAGGTTTTAGCCCACTTGAAACTGAAAGGCAGCCATTTAGTGAAGTGAAAAGCAAATATATCAAAACGTGGCGCTCAAAAATTATATATACAAGTATAATAAATTAGAAAAAATGTGATACTTAATACAAACATAAATGGATGCTGCTTAACCCAGTGTGGGGTCGTTCTCTCGATCCCGTGGACAGTGAAGGGGTGAAGATCATCGGGAAGCGCAAGACCATGTAAAACAGAAGAAAATTCCCTGATGGTGCAGTATTGTGATTATTGTGTAAATGAATATTCAAGGTGCAGTGTGCTAAATACTCACAAGTGTAGAGTGAGTATTGTTCCTATAAAGGTATCTTTTAAATGACAGCCCGTCGGACCGTCAAACAGGTGAGTGGAGTGGTAAGTGCTGGAGACCTTAAATGAATAACATAAGAACGGACATAGTGCAGACTGTATAAAAATCTCTTTACTTTTAAAGAGATTTTTATACAGTCTGCACTATGTCCGTTCTTATGTTATTCATTTAAGGTCTCCAGCACTTACCACTCCACTCACCTGTTTGACGGTCCGACGGGCTGTCATTTAAAAGATACCTTTATAGGAACAATACTCACTCTACACTTGTGAGTATTCAGCCATTTAGTGAACCCTGGGAAGCAGGATGGTTGTTGATCGATTACGGGAGAACAAAATTGGTCGGCAGTTAAGGAAATTAGTTTTCAATAAAGGTAATCAAAGGCTGCATGTATTAAAACCACATCATTTTTTTTTTTTTTTTAAACTGCTGCTTGGATTGCCTTTTTAACCCCTGCAGTACCAAAGCGCGTCAGAACCGCGAGAGAGAGAGAGAATATTAATTGTTTGTGCAGCATTCGCACTGTTGGTATAGTTTGTTTAAGTATATATGGGTATGGAGTGATTCTGAGATTAAGAGTCACCGTACTGATTCGTATGGGATATGCAACACCACACATTATAGCTATATGTAGGGTGACCAGATTTACAAAAGTAAAAACCGGGACACATTAAAAAAAATTTTTATAAAACAAATGATATCACCAACTGCGCCCCTTCTCCTTTGTCTCTCTACCCCGCTCTGTCCCCCCTTCTCTCACACACACCCCTTTCTCTCTCCCTCCCCCCATATCCCTCTATTCTCGTTCTCCCCACCCCTACATTCTCATTCCACCCTTCCCTGTCTCTCCCCCATTCTCTCTTTCCCCCCATTCTCTCTCCCCCCTCCCCCATTCTCTCTCTCTCTCCCTCCCCTCATTATAATTCTCTCTCTCTCTCATTCTCTCTCCCCCCATTCTCTCTCTCCTCCCCCTCTTTTCCCCCTCTCTCTCTTCCCCCTCTCTCCCCCCCCACAGTCTCTCGCTCTCTCCCAATTCTCTCCCTCTCTCCCCTCATCTCCCTCTCATTCTGTGTCTCTCCTCCATTCTCTCTCTCTCCCTCCCCCCATTCTCTCCCTCTCCCTCTCTCCCCATTCTTTGTCTCTCTCCCCTCCCCCATTCTCTGTGTCTCTCCTCCATTTTCTGTTTCTCTCCCCCCCCCCATTCTCTGTCTGTCTCTCTCCCCTCCATTCTCTGTCTCAATCCCCCAATTATCTGTCTCAATCCCCCCATTCTCTGTCTCCCCCCATTCTCTCTCTCCCCCCCCCCCATTCTCTGTCTGTCTGTCTCTCCCCCCCCATTCTCTGTCTCTCTCCCCCATCCCATTCTATCTTTCTCTCTCCCCTCCCCCATTCTCTGTCTCTCTCTCTCCCCTCCATTCTGTCTCTCTCCCCCATTCTGTCTTCCCCAATTCTGTGAAACCCCCCATTCTCTCTCTCTCCTCCCCCATTCTCCCTCTTCCCCCATTCTCTCTCTCTCCTCCCCCCATGCTCTCTTCCCATTCTCTCTCTCCCCCCATTCTGTCCCCCCTCCCTTCCCCTCTCTCCCATTCTCTCTCCCCCCCCCCCCATTCTCTCTCTCTCTTCCCCCCATTCTCTCTGTCCCCCCCATTCTCTCTCTTCACCCCTCCCCCCCATTCTCGGCTCTCCCCCCCCCATTATCGGCTCTGTCCCCCCATTCTCTCTGTCCTCCCCCATTCTCTCCTCCCCCATTCTCTCTCTCTACCCTCCATGCTCTCCCCCCCATTATCTGTCTCTCTCTCCCCCACCCCATTCTGTGTGTCTCTCTCTCTCCCCCATTCTTTGTCCCTCTCTCCCCATTCTCTATCTCTCTCTCCCCTCCATTCTCTGTCTCTCTCTCCCCTCCATTCTGTCTCTATCCCCCCCCTTTCTCTGTCTCTCCTCCATTTTCTGTCTCTTTCCCCTCCATTCTCTGTCTCTCTTCCCTCCATTCTGTCTCTCTCCCCCATTCTCTGTCTCTCTCCCCCATTCTCTGTCTCTCCACCCCATTCTGTCTCTCTCCCCCCATTCTTTGTCTCTCTCTCCCCCCCACTCTGTGCCCCTCTTCCCATGCTGTGCCCCTCTCCCCATGCTGTGCCTCCCCATCCTGTGCCTGTGCCTCTCTCTGTGTCTCTCCCCATGCTGTGCCTGTGCCTCTCTCTGTGCCTCTCCCCATGCTGTGCCTGTGCCTCTCTCTGTGTCTCTCCCCATGCTGTGCCTGTGCCTCTCTCTGTGTCTCTCCCCATGCTGTGTCTCTCCCCATGCTGTGCCTGTGCCTCTCTCTGTTTCTCTCCCCATGCTGTGTCTCTCCCCATGCTGTGTCTCTCCCCATGCTGTGTCTCTCCCCATGCTGTGCCTGTGTCTCTCTGTGTCTCTCCACATGCTGTGCCTGTGTGTATCTCTCTCTCTCTCTGCCTCTCCTCATGCTGTGCCTGTGCCTCTCTGTGTCTCTCCCCATGCTGTGCCTGTGCCTCTCTCTGTGTCTCTCCCCATGCTGTGCCTGTGCCTCTCTCTGTGTCTCTCCCCATGCTGTGCCTGTGCCTCTCTCTGTGTCTCTCCCCATGCTGTGCCTGTGCCTCTCTCTGTGTCTCTCCCCATGCTGTGCCTGTGCCTCTCTCTGTGTCTCTCCCCATGCTGTACCTGTTCCTCTCTCTGTGTCTCTCCCCATGCTGTGCCGGTGTTCTCCCTGTGTCTCTCCCCATGCTGTGCCTGTGCCTCTCTCTGTGTCTCTCCCCATGCTGTGCCTGTGCCTCTCTCTGTGTCTCTCCCCATGCTGTGCCTGTGTGTCTCTCTCTCTCTGTGTCTCTCCCCATGCTGTGCCTATGTGTGTCTCTCTGGCTCTGTCTCTCCCCATGCTGTGCCTGTGCCTCTCTGTGTCTCTCTGTGCCTCTCTGTGTCTCTCTCCCCCCCCCCCCCCCCCCTTTCATTGTGAGTGAGTGTGTGTCTCTGTCCCCCTTTCTGGACCATACCTGCATGGGTGGGGGAAGCCATCTTGAGCCCTGGCAGCAGACACCGGAAGTTCTCACTGACACTTCCAGGTCTCACTGCTGGGCTCCGCAGCTCAGACCCGGCCCCGCTCTCCTCCCTGCATTGTCTGCTCGCTGCTGCCCCCCCTGCTCTGATGGTCAAAAGCGGAACAGCCACAAAAAAACGGAACATTTTACAGGATGCAGGGCAGGCGGGACAGAGGCTAAAAAACCGGGACAGAGGCTAAAAAACTGGGACAGAGGTTAAAAAACCGGGACAGAGACTAAAAAACCGGGACAGAGGCTAAAAAACCGGGACAGAGGTTAAAAAAACGGGACTGTCCCGTTATAATTCATTACCACTGTGTTGTGTCTAGTCACTACAGTCTCACACAACATGTACCACACACTATAAGAATGAAACAGTAACCCATAGGACTCAGGCTCCCACCTCAGTGATAGGCCACATAATCTGAGGTAAAATAAAGAGGGGTTACTCATACTACATACAAAAATGAAATATAACTACATGAATGCATGAGGTAAGGGTTTTATGTCTGTGATCTACAGTGAAGTAATACAGTATGAAACATTATGGGCAAAATAATTCGCCCAGTAATATAATTGTCAGCCTTATCCCAGGATATGATCTTCCTACTTGTAACGTATCACGGCCGTGGACTATTTGAGATATATTGAACAATGGGACACTTATTTGCACCCATCTAATGAGCAAATGTTCATTTGGCGAACCAGCCAGAACCATCTTTAACATTGAAAAATGTATGAAGTAATTCCTGGCTCATACATTGATATTTGCACGGTACAATTCTCATCATTGGAGAAAATGATTTTTGGAGTTTAGGATCCGGGGATATATATATTCTCAGAGGGCAGCCCATAAACCTTGTTTTTTGAAGTGAAACTTCTTTAGTGGCACCTAGTTCTGATGGGGCAAAACTGGAGAGATAGAGACGAAATGTGAAACGGAAGTGATGTGACGTCACCGCTCCCCCCCGCTCCCCCCACACGTCTGCTGTCACATTATCGCCACCGGCGCTGCTCTGAACGGGCGCCGTTCCCCCCACATGGCCGATGACATATGCGGCGGCGGTGCTCCTAATGGCGCCATTCTGCCATTCCCCCCACACGTCCGCCACCGATCCTAACTGCCGCCGCTGCCCGCTGACATGCCGCGCATGCGCGGTAGTCATGGCTACGCTCACGGACGCCACGTCTCGGAGATTTACTCAACATTTACTCGCCGCCGCCACAGCTCCTAACGAGCGCTAGTCGTCGGCGCTGCTCCCCCCCACTCGCTCAACATTTACTCGCCGCCGCCACTCCTAACGCTCCCCCACACCGGACGCCACGGCCTACCCCTCCCAGGCTTCATAGCAACCGCAGCATCCGCAGCCATCTTGAATTTTCCAGGCTCTTCCCTTCTCCCTTTCTGCCTCAGCAGCCGCTCTGCGGCTGCGCAGCTCGCCAGCTCGCCACCTCGCCCGGCCCACTATTTACAAAAGTTACCTTGTAGACTGAAGAGACGCGTCTCCGCCTTGTGCTCTCAAAAGATCTGCGGCGCATGCACAGTCCACAGCAATCGCTGCAGGGCAGCCATCTTTCATTTGGGCAAATAGCCAACAACCTTGCCTTTAAAAAAGGAATTTAGGCAGTATAAATCATTGGGTATTTAACTTTTCTGCGTCAGCCATAATGATTTTTACTACCTTTTATAAAAGACAATCTGAAAAGAAGTTCTTCAAATGTTATTTAAATTATCCTTGTATAAAGGTCAATGTATCTCATATGCTCTCAGTTATTGTTCAGTCTCAGTGCTGTCACCAAAAAAACAATAAAAATATTTGTAATAAAAAAAAATTTAAAAAAATTATCCTACTACACCGAGCACCCGATCAAGGTGGAGGAGGGGCCCAGCGATGCTATCCCACTGCCGCCCAAGGCGGGTAAGTGTGCCATTCATATATACTCGTACAAACCCCGTGTCACACACACACCCTGTGTCACACACGCACACTCTGACACACACACCCTGAGTCACACACAGACACACACACATGCGCACTCAGACAGACACACACTGTCACACGCCTACGTCACACACACACACGCACGCGCACAGTCACATGCACACTCACACGCAGTCAGTCACATGCACACTCACACGCAATCAGTCACATGCACACTCACACGCAATCAGTCACATGCACACTCACACGCAGTCAGTCACGTGCACACTCACACGCAGTCAGTCACATGCACACTCACACGCAGTCAGTCACATGCACACTCACACGCAGTCAGTCACATGCACACTCAGTCACACGCACACTCACAGTCACACGCACACTCACACGCACGCAGTCACACTCACACGCACACTCCGTCACATGCATACTCAGTCACACGCACACTCAGTCGCATGCACACTCAGTCACATGCACACTCAGTCACACGCACACACGAGGAATTCACACTTAGTGCAAATAGCTAATACAGAGGATGTGCGCCGAGCAAGCGCATTCTAAGTCAAATTTATTTGCGTTTTGTCAATGAAATTGTATTTTAATTTTTAATTAAAACATCACCAACACAAATACAATTTCTGTGACAAAAGCCAAAGAAGTTTCACTTACTATGCGCGTGCACAGCACACAGTTTTTCTTCCTTAGTTTGTTGATCTTTAACGATGTGGGCAGGGTGGTCTGTTTCCTGCGGAGGGGGCTGGCACCTCCCACCCTTTGCAGCATTTAAAAACTGTTTTCACTGCAGTCACAGGGAGGGAGTTTTGAGAATATCTAACCCATATAATAATTAAGCTGAGCGGATTTCTTTGTGAAATATTTCCCTGCTGCCCTGAACGCTTGTCCTAGAATTGCTAGCAACCACTTGTATTAATTGCATAAATGATTAGCCATAAAAGTGATAACAATATCCCTATATTACACAAAGTTTCTACTGAAGTAACGGGAGAGCAGGCCCCATACCAGGGATCGAGTCGCCAGACAAACAGAGTTTATCAAATTCATTTATTGGGAAAAGAAAAAGTTATCCACAACTTTCAGTCCATAAAACACATACACATACCCCACCTGGGGTAACTGGGAGCACCCTATAAACCTGAGCGCGGGGACCCCCGTGAGGAAGTTTTCCCCATGGCCAGAGAGGCTACGAGGTAGCTCCCCTCACCCCCTTGCCCAGTACCCACAGACACATACAAATAATGACAGATACCAGATAACTAATGGAGTAAATGCCACTCGCCGCCCTCCCCTGCCACCTCCTCCCCCTGCCCCACCCCCTGCCTGCCCCACTGCCCCCTCCTGCTCCACCCCTTCCTCACCCCTCCTGCCCATCCCCATCCTGCCTCGCCCCCCCTGCCCCCCCCCCCCCCCCCCCCCTGGGACGGAGAGGTGGAGCCTGACCCCTTGGTCATGAGGGCCCCCCACTGAAGGCTAGGAGGCCGCTTTCTGCTCCCACACAGTGTGAAGCAGTCACCGCGTCATTAACCCCTAACTGTCATTCAGGTGCCCAGAACTCTCAGACCAGTAACTGCCGCTGACTGTCTGGAACCGGCTCTGGCTGGAAGTCTCTTAGCCATAGAACTAACAGGGCCTCCCTCCTCACCTTTATACCTCATGCAACAACAGGGAACACGCTAAGGCCCGGGCCATGGCGCCTTCGCCCGCGCGGAGGCTGCGAAGTCACCCATGTGAAGCGAGTGCTTTCCCTGTCCATGGTGGACGGGCCGTGGGGGGCGTGCCTAGGGGCGTCACGGAGCTGGTTTTCACCCTCATTGGGCGAATCGCTCACGTGACCGGCGTGTCGCGCCAAGTAATCCGTTTCAACTGATTTCTTGTGCAACGCGAGCCCCATCCTGCCTTCGCCCGCGCAATCTATGGGTGCGATCAGATTGCCTTAAGGCATTGACGCCTCTGCGCGGTCTCCCACACCAGGGACTCAGCCTAAGCGAGGGATAAGGCCAGGCCCCTTCATTATCACCCAGCCTCTGATTAGTGGGTTTAACAGGCAACTTTAAAAGAGAAACATGAAAACCGTTACATGGAAAGGTCACAGGCAACTTTTGCAACATTCCTCCTGAAACCAAACTTAACCCCGGGTCCCTGCAGTGCTGGAACCAGGCTAAGACATAATACGCAGATATACAACTGTATTAATGACAGGTAGGGGTAACGAAGGGCTTGACCTTCATTAAACACAGTCACAATTACCCCTACCTTCATAGTAACGTCCTAGTTTCTTACTTTCTCTACATTAGGCTGAGTCCATAGAGACTTCAGCCGTGCGGAGGCGCGTCGGGGGGGGGGGGGGGTGCAGAAACTAAAGATTAGGTAAGACACACGCTTCCGCAAGCGTGCGGAAGCGTGCGCGAGCCCCTGCTAAAGCCGATTTCATTGCGGCTGCAGGGGCTCACTGCCGAGCAGCGCGCCTCAGCCCGAAGCCTTAGAGTAGCTTAATGAACCAGTGTCTCCTTTCCATGTATAGTGGATCATCACTGCCAGAGGGCCGGCCAAGCATGACAGCGCACTGGGGAGCAAAGGGTTAACAACGTGTACAGCGCATTGCAGGTGTATTTTCCCGAAATGATTTAAGTCACGTAATTAAAAATATTATCATTATTTTTTTAATCGCAAATGTTAATGTATAATGTAATACGGAATGAGTGTGTTTGTGCTTCAAAATAAGCAACTATAAGGCTTAAAAAAAAAAAAAAAAAAAAAAGGCATTGCTTAAGTGAGGGGCGGGAAACTCCAGTCCTCAAGGGCCACCAACAGGACAGGTTTTCAGGATATTCCTGCTTCAACGCAGGTGGCTCAATCAGTGGCTCAGTTGAAGACTGCACCACCTGTGCTGCAGCAGGGATATCCTGAAAACCTGACCTGTTGCTGGCTCTTGAGGACTGGAGTGGCCCACCTCTGGCTTAAGTGATTGCTAAACAGCCCCACAGTCATTTGGAAAATAACCCTAGATTCGGGGTCCCCAAATGGTGGTGCGAGGTAAGGCATAATAGTAAAACAAAAATGGACTTGGGGGGGGGGATGTACAAATGCATAATATTAATATATTATAATAATAGTTAATAATAAAATTTAATATGCGTAACAAAGAAATATATATATTTTATAAAAGCAGCAGTGCAGACCACTCAGCACACAACCCCCTCCACAGTCCCAGTATCTACAGTACAAGCAATACTCAGCAAGTCCGCACATGGGGCGTGAAAAATGTGTACTCACCATGTTCATCCGGACAAACGTATATAATATACCCCACGGACTTAAATAAGGAGCAGCACAAATAGTGGAATAGGGCCCTGCAGGTGAAGATAAAACCAACAAGAAAATACGCCCAATACTGTATTATGTTTCTAGATATTTTGTATGCGTATTTACTAGTTTTTTTTACTTGTTAAAGGCTTTTTGCATATTTGTTTATACGCACTGAGGGCCTTGCAGGTTCCTTTCCTTTTTGCTGTACAAATATAAATGATTGTTTACA
This sequence comes from Ascaphus truei, assembly GCF_040206685.1. Lineage (NCBI taxonomy): Eukaryota > Metazoa > Chordata > Amphibia > Anura > Ascaphidae > Ascaphus > Ascaphus truei. The sequence continues at coordinate 8,988,838 of NC_134492.1, read as the reverse complement.
ATTGTTCTGATGTTACTGTTTATTTTATGATGTTCAGTTAAAACTTGATTCCATTTTAGTACAGGTGTAAATATTTAATGTGCAGATTTGTATTATCAGAGTCATCTGCTGCGGTGCAAACAAGTGTATTGGATTTTCACCATCACCAGGGAACAGATATTGACCATTACTTGCCTAGTAAGCTTGTTTCTTGTTTGGCTGCGGCCATCCTGCCGCTGAGCGCTTGGAGCGCTCACTTCAATAATACAGATTGCGTGCGCTCGTGAACGTGCGCGTACGCTTTCCAATTTCAGCGCTTGTAGGGACTTGGAAATTTGATTTCCAAGCGCTGAGAATGGTCACATGACCGTTCTGTAACCAATCAGCGTGGAGATTCGCCAAAGGGGGGATTGGAGGGAAAGGCTGGTAAGGTACACCCCTCCCCCCCCCCCCGATCCAGCCAATTACACGCCCCGTCTCTTAATAGCCACGCCCTCTCCCTTAATAGCCACGCCCCCCACTCCTGCTCTCAGATGATTGCAGGACAGATGAGTGCTCATGCTTGGAGAGTTGGTGACATGACCGATCTCAAGCATGAGCGCGCTCAGCGGCAGCGTGGCCGCAGCCTTACAATGTGCATTACTGATAACTGAACACCAGTCTGTCTTTCCGCCTGTTTGTTCATGATGCATGGAAATGTCCCAGATCACAATGCTTACGTTTCTATTTATATTGATACCAGCCAACACAGAAGCCATTGTTTTATTAAAATACAGGTGAAGGATTTGTAGAGGGAATGACTTTGCTTTTATGAAGTTAGCTCTTTTACAGGCGAGAAACACATTAATAGACCTGTATTTCCCTGACCAGGTACTGGCTGGCAAATTTTAGCCTGGGGGGCAAGTTCAAGAAACTCACCCAAGAACCAGGTGGCCCACACACCATATACCTGCACCATACACAGAAGCACACACCATATACCTGCACCATACACAGAAGCACACACCATATACTTGCACCATACACAGAGGTGCACACCAGATACACGCACCATACACAGAGGTGCACACCAGATACACGCACCATACACAGAAGCACTCACCAGATACACGCACCATACACAGAAGCACACACCAGATACATGCATGTTGCAGGGTACATGCAACCACACACGCGGGTTCTCTTGATAAGGCTTATTTATTGAGCCTTAAAAACATACAGCACACAAAAACAAAATAGCTTCTCTTCAGCAGACAAAAACAAAATAGCTTCTCTTCAGCATAGAAAACAAGGCAGCTTCTCTTCAGCATGCAGGACACAGACAGTTTATCACACATGTACTTTGAAAAACAGACCTTATAGCAGTAATCTCTTCAGTATTTCAGTCCTGTCTCCTGAAATTTCCTACTCAGAAAAAGGATCGGATGTTCCACTCCCTCAAACTGTTGTGACAACACTGCCCCTAGCCCTATCGCTGATGCATCGGTTTGCACTACAAAAGGCCTGTTGAAGTCTGGGCTTCTAAGCACGGGACCCTCTGATAAACACCTTTTTATGTCCTCAAAGGCTCTCTGACACTCCCTTGACCATACCACTTGTGTAGGGGCACACTTTTTTGTGAGGTCCGTTAATGGGGCTGCAACTTCCGAATAGTTGGGGATGAACCGCCGATAGTACCCTGCTAAACCCAGCAGAGAGCGTACCTGCGTTTTTGTTTGGGGGGTCGGAACTTCTTTCAGGGCAGCTACCTTGTCGGCTAGTGGCCTTACTTTTCCACCTCCCACTGCATACCCTAAGTATTTGGTTTCCGCCTTACCTAAGGCACATTTCTTAGGGTTGGCTGTGAGCCCTGCCTCTCTTAGAGATTTGAGGACCGCTTTCAGCCTATTTAGATGGGCCCGCCAGTGTTTACTATAAATGACAACGTCATCTAGGTAGGCTGCGGCATAAGCCCTATGGGGTCTCAGCACTTTATCCATGAGTCTCTGAAATGTGGCTGGGGCTCCATGCAGTCCAAATGGCATTGTCACAAACTGGTATAAACCCATGGGAGTGGCAAAGGCTATTTTGCACTTGGACTTTTCCTCTAAAGGTATTTGCCAGTATCCTTTTGTTAAGTCCAGCGTGGATATATATTCCGCGTTACCAAGGGCTTCAATTAACTCGTCCACCCTTGGCATCGGATATGCGTCAAACTTGGATACCGCATTGACCTTTCGGAGGTCCACACAAAATCTTACCTTCCCATCGGGTTTAGGGACCATAACTAGTGGACTACACCACTCACTGCATGATTCCTCAATCACTCCTAAGTGTAACTTTTCTTGTACCTCCTTCTCTACCAGGGCCCTACGACTTTCAGGCAACCTATAAGGACGGGAACTTACTTTTACCCCAGGTGCTGTCTCGATCACATGTGAAATTAAATTAGTTTGCCCTGGCAAATCAGAAAAAACATCATGGAATTGTGTAATTATTTCTAACAAGTCCCCTTTTTGTTCACAGGACAACTGTCTAACCCATTGGGATTTTATCGTCACCCACGATGTTCTCTCGTGGGGGCTGAGGACCCAAATCCGCTTCCTCCTCCACCGGGTGGATGAATAGAGACCGCTGCATCTTCCAGGGTTTCAGCAAGTTCACATGTACCCTTCCTGGACCCTGGTTGAGCGATCTCGTAATCCACATCATCCGTGCGTCGGAGTACTTCGAATGGGCCCTGCCATTTGGCTAGGAGTTTGCTCTCACAACTGGGTAACAACAACATCACCTGATCTCCTGGGTGAAACACTCTCATACGAGCATTTTGATTGTAATCTCTCTCCTGACTGTCCTGGGCTGATCTAAGATTCTCCCTGGCAAAATGCCCGACCACATCTAGGCGCTTCCTAAGGTCCAATACATATTGCAGGGTATTCTTAGAAGGGGACCGCTGTTCCTCCCAGGACTCCTTTAGGAGGTCTAGGATACCCCGGGGTTGGCGGCATACAGCAGTTCAAATGGAGAGAATCCCGTGGAGGCCTGGGGAACTTCCCGCACTGCAAACAGCAGAAAAGGGAGAAGTTCATCCCAGGCTCTCTTCTCTGAATCTACAAATTTCCTTAGCATCCCTTTTAGAGTTCGGTTAAATCTTTCTACCAATCCGTCAGTCTGTGGATGGTAGACCGATGTCCGAACCGACTTGACCTCTAGTAATTTTAAGACATCCTGCATCAGTTTAGCCATAAAATTTGTACCTTGGTCTGTCAACATAACCTGGGGAAGTCCAACCCGTGAGAACAGCTCCAACAACTTGTTGGCTACTTGCTTCGCCGTTGCTGTTCTCAGGGGGAACGCCTCAGGATATCTTGTTGCATAGTCAACTATTACAAGAATAAACCTGTGTCCTTTCGCAGAACGTTCTAGAGGTCCTACCAAGTCTACCCAAATCCTCTCAAAGGGAACTGACACCAAGGGTAGAGGAACCAAAAGGGCTGGTTTTTGTCCCTTCGGACTAGTTAGCTGGCACTCCGGATATGCCGCACATAACTTAGCAATATCACTATGCATCCCTGGCCAATAGAATCGGGAAGAAATACGGTCCAATGTTTTATCCCTGCCCAGGTGACCACCCCAAGGGACAGTATGGGCTAGAGTGAACACAGATTTAACAAACGCCTTGGGAACCAATATCTGTCTGGTGACCTCCCCTGTTTGTGTCTGCCTATTCACCCTATACAGGATATCATTCGATAATTCAAAATGGGGGAATACTATCACCCACTGTGCATTCAATATCTGCTCATCAATTTTTACCACTTTATCATACTGTCTAGCAAGGACTGGGTCTTCCCTTTGCCTCTGGCAAAAATCAGGGAGGTATAGGTCTGGTAAATCTCCAGGGCCCATATCCCCCTCCCTCTGGCCATCCCCAGCCATCACTTGTGACTTCTGGCTACTAGAATGGTCACCTTGAAACCCAGATTTCTGCAACCAGTCCCATTTGTCAGAGCGTCTTTGCTTCCGAGTCTTTTGAACCCGGTGTCTACTGGGAAAAAGGTCTGCCGAGAAGGGGAACAGTTTGCCAGGGTTCTCCTGAGCCATAGAATAAGGCTCCTCAGGAGAGACTGGAGCCATTAGGTCCGAAAAGATAGGCCAGTCCCGGCCGAGCACAACGGGGGCAGGGAGCCAAGGAGCGACTCCTAATTCGAGGTAGGCCTCCTGACCTTTTACCTGTAGCCGGATTTTGGCTGTCGGATACCGTTTTACATCGCCGTGAATACATTCTATACTCCATGGGGAGTCAAAAGAACACATGTTAGGCGGTAACAGTTCCTGGAAGACCAGTGTTTTCCCAGAGCCCGAATCTACAAGGGCCTGGATGGTTTTTCCCCCAACCTGGGCTGGAAGTAGTCAGGGCTTGTAACTTTCTCCAGTGAAGGCTGAGGCGACGGTCCTGCTGAAGGAACAATCCATCTCTGGACAGTCCACATGCCGGTGTCCTGGTTCTCCGCAGGCGGAACATGGAGAGGGTTCCCTCGCAGGAGGGTACCGCGGATGGCGCTCCGCTGGACCGGATACTGGAGACCAGGCATCTGGTGGGTCCTGTGGGCGACGTCCTCGGAAGTTCCTCTCATTTGGCGACAAGCCGTCATGAGGAAGGGGATGAGGGTCTCGGCGGTGCCTGGCGTTTTGACTTCTTCCTTGTTGGAAGGACTGCTCCTTTCGTGGCACTTGGCGGTTGCGTATGGAGGGGCCGTAGTTTCCCCGTTGTTCCAATCTCCCTCTTTGGGTATCCGCAAGTGATGGTGAAGTTGGATCCGTCGGGTCCAAGGCACTCGTCTGATCCTCGGCCCCAAGGAAGTTCTCAACGAGTCGGACCGCCAAAGCTAGGGTTTCATCAGCATGGCGTTTTACCCACGAGGGGGCGGAAGGGGGTATTAACTGTAGGAATTGTTCCAAAACCACTTGCTCAAGAATTGCCTCCTTAGTGCGCTCCTCGGGTTGTATGGCGAGTATGTCGCGATCCAGTATGGCGGCTTTTACTTGTTGGTAGTCCATTGCCTGATCTGCTGGGAGGCCCTGATATGAGGCCTGGGCTTTCCCTATGAGGAGCGGGGCCAAAGCAGTTGTCCAGCGATCTGCAGCCCAGCCCTGAGCTTCGGCAACCCTTTCAAATGTCAGTAGAAAAGCCTCTGGATTCTCGTTCGGAGCCATTTTCCTCAGGAGGGCCGGGGGTTTGTTCGCAAGTTCTGGACTAGGCAGACTCCTGGAATTGGGTCAGCGGCTTCACCATCCGCTCATCCTGTGCTGCCTGCTGCTGGGTTAGGAGCTGGGTTGCTGATGCAATAGTAGTTGGGCCTGCACCTGCATTAACAGTCCCTGGTGTTTGGTCTGCTACTGCATTAACAGTCCCTGCTGTCTGGTCTGCTCGCACAGAAACTCTTTTAAAAATTCTTCCATTTTTCTCATTTTTGTGTGTGTGTGTGTGGCCCCTCAACTGCAGGGGCCTCTCAAAATCCCGGCACTTCTGACACCATATGTTGCAGGGTACATGCAACCACATACGCGGGTTCTCTTAATAAGACTTTTTTATTGATCCTTAAAAACTTACAGCACACAAAAACAAAATAGCTTCTCTTCAGCAGACAAAAACAAAATAGCTTCTCTTCAGCATAGAAAACAAGGCAGCTTCTCTTCAGCATGCAGGACACAGACAGTTCATCACACATGTACTTTGAAAAACAGACCTTATAGCAGTAATCTCTTCAGTATTTCAGTCCTGTCTCATGACCAGCTAGACTGCATGTGTGTACAGCCTGGGGGGTTTAAAACACCTTGATTATGCAGCTGGGGTCAGACTAATTAAGCACCCCTTCTCAACTGAAACTTGACCTCCTCACTGCTGCACTGGAAGCCTAAACATAGGTTTGCCAGGTATATGGCTGGTGACGTTCATTCACCCTGTCACAATGCACCATACACAGAAGCACACACCATATACACGCACCATACACAGAGGCACACACCAGATACACACTAAACACAGAATAGCAGCATGGAGCCCCTCGGCGAAGGGGCACCTGTCGCACTATATCTACATCTACACACACACACACACAAACACACAGACACACACACACACCATATCTACACACACACCATATTTACATCTACACAGACACACACCATATATACATTTACACACACACACACACACACACACCATATATACATCTATCTACGCACACACAATAGTCAGAGATCTTTCTACTCGATTGGCTGGGGGGTCTATAATTTCCCCTTTGCCCCCCTGGCCATGATGTTCCATGGGGTAATCACATTACTGTCACGGGAGACCAGGACTAATACCAACGATCAATATCGCCAGACTGAACGCAAGAGTTTATAAAATTCATTAATTGGAAAAGTATATCCACAACTATACAAAGCACACAAACATCACACATACCCAACTGGGTCATACCCTGCACTGGGGCAAACCCTGCTCCGGGGCAAACCCTGCACCGGGGCATACCCTGCAGCGGGGCATATCCTGCACCGGGGCATACCCTGCACTGGGGCATACCCTGCAGCGGGGCATACCCTGCACCGGGGCATACCCTGCACGGGGCATACCCTGCACCGGGGCATACCCTGCACCGGGGCATACCCTGCACTGGGGCATCTGGGGCATACCCTGCACTGGGGCATACCCTGCACCGGGGGATACACTGCACTGGGGAATACCCTGCACTGGGGCATCTGGGGCATTCCCTGCACTGGGGCATACCCTTCACTGGGGGATACCCTGCACTGGGGCATCTGGGGCATACCCTGCACTGGGGCATACCCTTCACTGGGGGATACCCAGCACTGGGGCATACCCTGCACTGGGGCATACCCTTCACTGGGGATACCCAGCACTGGGGGATACCCTGCACTGGGGCATACCCTGCACTGGGGCATACCCTTCACTGGGGATACCCAGCACTGGGGGATACCCTGCACTGGGGCATACCCTGCACTGGGGGATACCCGGCACCGGGGCATACCCTGCACCGGGGCATACCCTGCACCGGGGGATACCCTGGACCGGGGCATACCCTGCACTGGGGCATCTGGGGCATACCCTGCATTGGGGCATACCCTTCACTGGGGGATACCCAGCACTGGGGCATACCCTGCACCGGGGCATACCCTGCACCGGGGGATACCCTGGACCGGGGCATACCCTGCACTGGGGCATCTGGGGGATACCCTGCACTGGGGCATACCCTTCACTGGGGGATACCCTGCACTGGGGGATACCCAGCACTGGGGGATACCCTGCACTGGGGCATACCCTGCACCGGGGCATACCCTGCATACCTAGTTGGTTGCATGGACCTCCTTGTAGAGATTTCCCCTGTTCTCTCTTTGCCCAGTGCCTACAGGACTGTTTTTCAGACCTGAGACCAGCACTGGATTGCACACTGCAGTTTCTCGCTGTCAGAGCAACACCTCTCTGCAGGCTCCGTCTGCTGGGGGTCTCCTTCCCTGTCTGCTGGGGGTCTCCCTCCCTGTCTGTTAGGGGTCTCCCTCCCTGTCTGCTAGGGGTCTCCCTCCCTGTCTGCTAGGGGTCTCCCTCCCTGTCTGCTAGGGGTCTCCCTCCCTGTCTGCTAGGGGTCTCCCTCCCTGTCTGCTAGGGGTCTCCCCCCCTGTCTGCTAGGGGTCTCCCCCCTGTCTGCTAGGGGTCTCCCTCCCTGTCTGCTAGGGGTCTCCCTCCCTGTCTGCTAGGGGTCTCCCTCCCTGTCTGCTAGGGGTCGTCTCCCTCCCTGTCTGCTAGGGGTCGTCTCCCTCCCTGTCTGCTAGGGGTCTCCCTCCCTGTCTGCTAGGGGTCTCCCTCCCTGTCTGCTAGGGGTCTCCCTCCCTGTCTGCTAGGGGTCTCCCCCCCTGTCTGCTAGGGGTCTCCCTCCCTGTCTGCTAGGGGTCTCCCCCCTGTCTGCTAGGGGTCTCCCCCCCTGTCTGCTAGGGGTCTCCCTCACTGTCTGCTAGGGGTCTCCCTCCCTGTCTGCTAGGGGTCTCCCTCCCTGTCTGCTAGGGGTCTCCCTCCCTGTCTGCTAGGGATCTCCCTCCCTGTCTGCTAGGGGTCGTCTCCCTCCCTGTCTGCTAGGGGTCTCCCTCCCTGTATGCTAGGGGTCTCCCCCCCTTTCTGCTAGGGGTCTCCCTCCCTGTCTGCTAGGGGTCTCCCCCCCCCCCCTGTCTGCTAGGGGTCTCCCTCCCTGTCTGCTAGGGGTCTCCCTCCCTGTCTGCTAGGGGTCTCCCTCCCTGTCTGCTAGGGGTCTCCCTCCCTGTCTGCTAGGGGTCTCCCTCCCTGTCTGCTAGGGGTCTCCCTCCCTGTCTGCTAGGGGTCGTCTCCCTCCCTGTCTGCTAGGGTTCTCCCTCCCTGTCTGCTAGGGGTCTCCCTCCCTGTCTGCTAGGGGTCTCCCTCCCTGTCTGCTAGGGGTCTCCCTCCCTGTCTGCTAGGGGTCTCCCTCCCTGTCTGCTAGGGGTCGTCTCCCTCCCTGTCTGCTAGGGGTCTCCCTCCCTGTCTGCTAGGGGTCTCCCTCCCTGTCTGCTAGGGGTCTCCCTCCCTGTCTGCTAGGGGTCTCCCTCCCCACCTTTCTATACACTTAATATATAATATTGCAACACTCAGGGCCAGGAGCTGCCTACATGCCGGGCCCTGATTGGTGGGTAGAACTGCAACATAACATTTGCAACAATTCTACTGCAAACATGTTAACCCCTCATTCCTGAGGCGCTGGAACCAAGCAAAACATAACATATAATACAATACCAATGTATTACTGACAGGTAGGGGTAATGGCAGACTTAACCTTTATTAACAGCAGCCATATTTACCCCTACCGTCACAATTACATTACCCTAATAAAGTTTTGCCTTGTGGTTGATCAACGAGCCCATCTACTATATATTTTGGAAAGCTGCCTGTCTGTTCCCTATGCATTTGGACGCCTCTTAAGACATTCTAACCACATTTTGCATTATCTTTCCTGACATCAAGGAACAGGTTTGTGTCTGTGTTTGGATACAATTGGACGCCATTTGAATCAAGATGGCGGACTGAACCTTTCAAAACTGCCACTGTGAGTGGCTCCTGCGGTCCCATAAAGTGTCTGCAGGCTGAAATCCCATCTTTCTGGGACCGCAGGCCCCCTCAAAGAGACAGTGACTAAATGCATCAAATTTATTCTGACCCATAACTACTTCACATTTGGAAATGACACATACCTCCAGACAACCGGGACCGCTATGGGTACTCGGATGGCGCCACAGTATGCCAATCTGTTCTGCGCAAAACTGGAAAGTGACTTTCTTTCTTCCTGTCACTTGAAACCCCTTACATACCTTCGGTAAAATCGATGACATCCACCTGATTTGGAGCTCTGGTGAACAGGACCTCCTACAGTTACATAAGAACATCAAAAAGTTCCACACGACCATCAACCTCAAACTCACCCATTCCCCGGACAAAGTATATTTCCAAGACACCACCATTACTATAAAGAACAACCAACTACAGACTTCTGTATACCGCAAACCTACAGACAGAGCCAGCTATTTGAGGGACAACAGCTTCCACCCGACACACACCAAACATGCAACCATCTACAGTCAAGCCATACGATACAACCGGATATGCTCCGATACAGCAGACAGAGGCCAGCGGATTAAAGCCTTGAGATCGGATTTCATAAACCGTGGATATAACCACAGAATTGTAGACCAGCAAATTCACAAAGGACACCAGAATACCAAGAAGTGATCTCCTTGAATACAGACAGAAAGAGACAAGCGACAGGGTACATTTGGTGGTCACATATAACCAGTGTTCGACAAACCTATACATTTGCACGCCCCGGGCGAGTGGATTTAACATCGTGGCGAGCTCCTATTGGCCCAAGCAGCACACGTTTGGTACTAGGTGGCGAGTAGATTTTTTTGTTCGGCGAGTAGATTTTTTGGTGATTTGTCGACCACTGCATATAACCCACACCTAGAAGCCCTACGCAAGATCGCCAGGGAACTACAACCCATTCTCCAGGAAGATACAAGACTGCAACAGGTCTTCCCTGCAACACCTTTATTATCATACAGACAACCTCATAATCTCAAGAAAATGATGGTTGAGGAGTAAACTACGGTATGCCCGCGCAGACAACGGTATGCACGCGCAGACAACGGTATGCGCGCGCAGACAACGGTCTGCGCATGTGCGCCGGGCGCAACCGCCCATTCTGCGCATGCGTGACTGAGGATCAACGATGGCAGCCCCCTTCTCGGTGCCATCGTATCGGCGGATCGCCGAAAAGCGAAGCGCAGAGAAGCGGGGCCCTGATGTATTCAACAGTACAACTGAATGCGGGAACAGACCATGCCAGGATGCAAGATGCAAACCTGAGCAATGCTCCACCAGCGGGCACAATACAAATACCACACAAGAATCTTGGAGTACAAAATCAGAGGAAGGTTCATCTGTTCCTCCAGCAATGTTGTGTACCTCATCATGTGCATGAAATGCCCAGGGGGCTGCTACTACATAGGTGAGACGGGACAGGGGCTAAACAAGAGAATGAATCTGCATCGCCACAGCATCACAAGAGACAGTCCTGTTGGCGAACATTTCTCAGACTCTGGCCATAAGATGAACGATCTGAAGGTGGCCATACTCAAAGGTAATCTTAGAACACCAAAAAAGAGACGGTTGCATGAATACAAATTTATGCAACTGTTTGGGACACTTAGCGGTGGCCTAAACCGAGACCGCAGTTTCATGAGTCACTGACACAAGAGAACCCTCTTCCCATGAGTGCTATAGGCCATCTCTATACATACTGCGCATACATACAGCTGTCTCTTAAACATACAAGTACTCCATGTAATTCCATCCCTATATACCAATAGGGCCCACATAGTGTCTACACACACTAATAGTAATGCGACACCCTCTTACATTTCCACACCTACTGTGGGCTCTTTATAAATTTATATTTACAGGCATACCCCGCTTTAAGGACACTCACTTTAAGTACACTCGCGAGTAAGTACATATCGCCCAATAGGCAAACGGCAGCTCACGCATGCGTCGGTCATCACATCCTGAACAGCAATACCGGCTCCCTACCTTTACCGAAGCTGTGTGCAAGCAGGGAGACTATAGAGCCTGTTACACATGTGTTATTTACATCAGTTATGCACGTATATAATGATTGCAGTACAGTACATGCATCGATAAGTGGGAAAAGGTAGTGCTTCACTTTAAGTACATTTTCGCTTTACATACATGCTCCGGTCCCATTGCGTACGTTAATGCGGGGTATGCCTGTACATACATACATACATACACACACACTCTTACATCACTAAGATTCAGGGACTATTTAACACCTCAAGTCATAAATCGTATACTACACAGGAGGGAGGGATTGGCTTCAGTCACAGAGAACATTCCAGGATGCACTATTTTTAAGTAAAACCCTTGCTTGCTTTATTCATTGTAACATCGCCGGAAGAAGAGATCAGTGTATCTCGAAAGCTCGCACAAATAAAAGCATTTCGTTAGCCACAGAACGGTATTGTCTATTCATTTTTGATTATTAAAGCTCGGCTAACATATATATACACATACACATACACACAGACACCCCCCGCACACACAGACAGACACACACAGGCTCTTTTATTACCATACATATATACAATTAGGGATGAATCTCCGGGAAGCGCAGGGATATGTGAAAACAAAAATGTATATAGATAGTGCAATATTGCTGTGACAAATTAAATAAATTGGCTGATCTAATGCAGATGTACTCACAAGTGTGAGAAGGTTAAAGGCACGTAAAGGTATCTTTCCCAGAGTATGGATGTCACACTGTATTCAGGAAATCAATCTCAGCCCCATATAGAATCCAAGAGACCTTAGAAAAGAAGACTGGACATAGCGCAGACTGTAATCCAAGAATTTATAAAAGGTAAGTGAAAGGTATTACACTCACATGATTTCAAAAGTTTAAAAGCATTTCGATCACACGCAGTGGATCTCAGCAGCCGGATAGATGGTGTATCTGGTTCCCCTCCTTCCGTGGCGTGCGTGTCACTGGTTTGCGTTCCAACTGCACAGGAAGTGATGTCATCGGCTTCCAGGGGTTCCGGCCAGTAGTACAGACGTCACTCTACGCGTTTCATCTCATCGATTTCATCAGGAGTGACTTTGTGATGGGTGTGGGATGCATATATACCCCTAACTTAGTTCCCATTGGTGAATGGCTAACTAGATTTTAATTGGTTTAACGATTATACTTTTTCATATATACACTTATACACAGACACATCTCACACACAGACAGATACACATACAGTACATTTATGTTCAATTGAAGAAACTTTGTTAAAGTGCTGTTAAGGTTTATAAACAAACTCTTCAAAAGCCTGGAAATTTTGAAGTTAAGGTGACACACAACCTTAACTGCCCCCATGCTTTGCCGATGTCACCATCCATGATGTCACATACAGTATGACATCCCTGATGACATCACCTATGACATCGCCATGATATAACTGATGACATCTCATATGACATCACAAATGACATGAGTCCATCACATCAGAGAATTGAATCTCATTGTACTTGGCTTAAATAACTTTCAGCAAGTAGTTTGATCAAACACTGCAAAGGGGAAGACTCAACTGACCTCATATGCCTTGGTAAGTATTTGTAGTAGTGTGATTGTGACACTCTCAGTATTAAGGGTGCCTACCAATAGTTATAGTAAGGATTTGTAGATGTCACAGGAATAGTGGCAATGCTGTCATCACTCCTTTACCATCATCAGTATAATAATTACTGGGTAAACACATTGGGGTATAGAATTGCTCCCTGACATCATAGCAACGCCTCACAATGTCACCGGAACGCCTCCTGACATCATGAACACGCCCTGCAAAGTCATGGGAATGCCGCGCAGAGCACAGGAATGCAAGAATGATACATTGTTGCCACATCTGCATGTACTTTTCCTCCTCTGCCCCATGTTCAGCGGAAGTGAGGAACAGGAGATTAACGGGGATGGGGGGTAGAGGGGTGTTACAGTTCCCCTGCTACAAAACAGCTGGAGTATATACATCAAAGACAAAAACATTTGAAAGCAGTGGATTCCAGCTGGGGTTTGTGTGCTGTATTGCATACTGTATGGTTTGCACTACTGAAAGTTTCATACATAATCACCACTTTTTCTGAACCCGGGACATTATGTTCCTGCAAGGAGTGCTCCAGGCTGGGACCACGCCTCATACAGTATAGGTTGCTAAACATGAAACTCCTATTTGAATCACACAAAGTATTGCTAACTAATTCTTAAATGATTGTATTATGAGTGCTGATTGTTATCTAGCTTAAATGCTTTAAACTCTCGCCAGCAGAGCAGAGAAACGGGCTGTTTGTTTGTCTTATCCAAGCAGAAAAACATATGAGACAACTACATTTGTGAATCTCTTCATACAGGAAATTGTTCAAACATTGAACGGCAGGACTTTCCAGCAGTGAATAGGTGCGGCTTCCATGAGCCGGCCACAAAAAAAGGCTTTTCTAAAGAATTTAACAGTCTAATTGGCTTCCATAAACAAATCTCACTATGCATTGCTAGTGGCAAGGTTTGGCTGCTTTAATTCTTGGGGACATTAATTACACGTTGAATTCCGTAGTGACCTCAGAATCAGGAGGTTTTGGTCAATCAAGCGTTTTCCTTACCCCACCCTGCCCTATCAGAAAGCCAATAACGTTAAGGGGAGGGGCAGGGTGTGTGTCTGTGCAGGGTTTACTGAACGCACACTGACATCAGAAAAAGGGTGCAGCCAGAGGAAACCCCACCCCAAGTCCCAGCTCACTGTGCTCACAAACTTACCTTTAAGAGTTATTTGAAAGTATTTCTATGTGTCATATTTGGGTAAAAAGCACCTATCACCCAGCTGTAACACCCTAAACACATGACTCAGGCTTAGTACGCTTAGGGCCTCATGCAGAGAGCAGCGCTATTTACAATCTCGCCATTTTCCGGTCGAAAATCGCGCAAAAAACAGCTGAAAATGGCGAGGTAGGAAAAAAGCGCCATTTTTTTTTTCTATTTGAAAATCTCGCCGCGCGGCTGGCGAGAAACTACATCTCGCCAGTCTGAAAAATATCCAAATTCAGAAAGCCGCGCTCGCCATCTAGTGGCTGTTTTTGGCGCGATTTTCGTCAATTTTCTCCGACAACTAAAGTTGGCAAGAAGCAGGAGCTCGCCGGCTATAGGGGGGAAAAAAAAAATGTGCGATTTTTTTTCTCCCTTTCAGCTGCGCGCATCTCCTCATTTACAATTCTCCACATGCAGTAATGCTAAAAATAGCGGATTTCGCCCATTTCTGCATATGGAGAATAAAACTCTCCATTACAGCTACTTTTTCTTAAACTCTCCAATTTATTCTAGCGCTGCTCTCTGCATAGGCCCCTAAGTCCATAAAGGGTTTCCTCTTCTAAAGCAGCAATACTCTTCCAAATATTCTTTTTTTAAGCTTATCTGAACCAGAGGTCGGACCTGGTCCCCGTTATCCGGCAGTGACCATCACTTAGTGGCTGCTGAGCAGCAAGACGCTCATTCTTTTTAGTTTTCTAAAAAAAAAAACTACAAACATGGCCACCAAGATCATTAATAGAAAGCTACAACGTTATCTCCCAGTGACATGGTGACTTTCCATTGACCCCAGAAGCGAGCCCGGACGCTGCCGCCATTTTGTATCCATTGGGCACATATTTTTTGCTGTATACCGAGCGCATGTGTCTGCTGAACGGGAGACAAGGCGGCTGGGGTGTGCCGTGTAAAAACGACCCGAAGGCTTATTTTCAAAAGTCCTCTCGTGACTGCAATATACCACCTGTGTCTCCAGTATACACAGATTTACACTCCTGTGTTGTTCTGCTCCATCTTTCTGACGCTATGTGGATCACTCATCAAGTGTTTTCATTGGAAACACTGATTTCTATTGTGCACTACAAGCATACCCCCGCATTAACGTACGCAATGAGTCCAGAGCATGTATGTAAAGCGAAAATGTACTTAAAGTGAAGCACTACCTTTTTCCCACTTATCGATGCTTGGGTACAGGTAGGGAGCCGGTATTGCTGTTCAGGACGTGCTGACAGGCGCATGCGCGAGCTGCCGTTTGCCTATTGGGCGAGAGGAATCAGCGCGTCACTACTACGGCAGTCTGTAGGGCAGAATAATTTCCGTAATCGCGAAGCGAGTGTATGGACACAGGGGTATGGGGCTATTGAAAATATGTCCTTACTCGCGAGTGTACTTAAAGTGAGTGTCCTTAAACCGGGGTATGGATGTATATACTAACTATACTAACTATAACTATATAATAGTGTGCACACTATTAATCACATTCTCTCTGACCTACTCTCTATCACAGCGGTGCGCAAACTGTGGGGCGCGACCCCCAGGGGGGGCGCGACACTGCCGACGGGGGGCGCGGGGTTTACAGAGGCCCCGCGCGCTTCCCGAAGGCACTTAAATTAAGTGCCGGGGGAGCTGCAGGGCCTCTGTAAACCTAACTTACCGTAGCTCCGGCGGCTTCCTCCCTTTGTCGCCATGGCAACGCGGCGTCAAAATGACGCTGCGAGGTCATGTGACGTCACGTTGCTATGGCAACGTGACGTCATTACGCCGGAGCGCGGGTAAGTTGGGGTTGGGAGGGGGGCGCGGGAGTGAGGGGACAGCCGGCAGGGGGGCGCAGGGAAAAAAGATTGCGCACCCCTGCTCTATCACATGGGTGTGCAAACTGGGGTGTGCAATCTGGGGGGCGCTAGATTTTCTGGGGGGGGGGGGGCGTGGCAGTTATAGAGGTCCCACACTCTCCACCTAAGCATTTAAATTAAATGCCGGGGGACCGTGCAAGGCCTCTATAATACACTCATCTTCCAGCGACGCGTCGTCATTGTAATCCGGTGTCAAGTGACGTCACGTTATCCGCGCATCATTTGACGATGAGGCCGAGGGGGGGGGGGGGCGAGAGGGTGGGGGGGGGGCCGAGGAGAGCAGGCAGGGGTGTGCACGGGAAAAGTTTGCACACCCCTGCTCTATCACAGAGCTGTTCTATATTGTGGTTTATTCTCTATTTTATGAACTTGGGAGTCACTTTGCACCTCAACATCCGCTCAAAAAATTACCCTCACAAGCGGAAGAAGAAATCGGTGATTTGAGAGCTGCAGATCAACCAAAAACGTATCAGTATTATTTATTATTACATCACCACAGTTGCTTATTTTGCTGTTTATTATAGGACCACTTTATATTAATATGCATTACAAATATTGACATGCTTTTATATTTCTAATCATTATATATATATATATATATATATATATATATATATATATATATATATATATATATATACACACACACACAGCTCAACCCCGTTATAGTGCGATCCACTACAATGCTTTCCCCCTTCCCTCCATTCTTTCCTTCCCCCCCCCCCATCCATCCATTCTCTCTCCGCTCATCCGATACTGTCTCTCTCTCCCCATTTTGTGCCTGTCTCTCTCTCCCCATTCTGTGTCTGCCTCTCTCTCCCCAATCTGTGTCTGCCTCTCTCTCCCCATTCTGTGTCTGTGTCTGCCTCTCTCTAGTGTAGATACATGTATGCTATTGTCTGCTAGTTAAAAAACACATAGTGGGGGTTTTATTAAATCAAGGGTGTGTCTTAGAATCGAGGAAATAGGAGATATATATATATATTTATACACACACACACACATACGAAAAACCTGCATAAAAAAATCACTATTTAAGTATAAGCATCAAAAACCACACAATAAAGCCAAAAAGTAAGGCAGGTGGTGGTGATATGGGAAAAATATATGAGAGCACAAAAGAGAAAGAAAACCAATAGGAAGCCCTCTGATTTATTGCAAAAAGTAACACATTTATTAAACCAATAAAGACAGAGAATGTGATAAAACAGACAGATTAAGATCAGGCTGGGACCTGAAAGAGAAACCTCCTACAATAATCTAAATAACACTGTACTCCACCGATAAGCCCCACATTCCTTAAACGAAGAACAAAAAGGTTTTTTTAAATGTGGAACTTGTTCCGCTGGCCAGTTTATGACACCAACCCCTAACTTTCGAGATAACAGCGGTGCTAAGGAATGTGATATTCTGTATTTTCTAACTTGCAAATCAAAGGGGGTAATATATTATCATAGTTGTTCCTGCCCCCTCGTATACATGAGCATGAGCACACAGGAATTTCGATTCCGCATGTTAGAACATGTCCGGAACATCCGTAATGCCCAACGAGACTTGGAGTCGTATAAGAAAGTCACACGTGTTGCTCGACATTTCTTGAGTAAACATGACTCCAATCCATCAGTATTAATGGCATTTGCTATTGATAAAGTCTCTTTGGGCATTAGGGGTGGAGATTTAGAAAAATCGCTTCTTAATAAAGAATGCAGGTGAATTACACAACTCGGAACATTAATGCCCCATGGCCTCAATGATTACATGGATTAATGATTACATGGCTTAAGGGTTCCATGTAATAATGGACTTGAGACAAAAGGTGGCATTTGCATGTCATTTCCCAGAATCCCTTGCTGCAGTGGAAGCACTATATGCTAGGTGATAATGGCAAAAAGCAGGGTTGCAGACCTGTCTAAGACATGTGAATGTGCTCACAAGTAATATTTGTATATGATATATAAAATGTCCTGTTTGGGGACCGAAACGTCTGTTTCCTGTGTCGTATGTTGTTCACAATACAAACCTGCTTACCTGAGTGATGTCCTCTGATTTCGTGTGAAAACGGTATCGGATGTTTTATATATAAATATATATATATATATATATACAGTTTTTTTTCTAGAATAAAAGGTGAGAGAATGTGAGGATAGGACCGGGAGGAAAATTATTCTTGGACACGCGCAATAATATTCACGTTTCGAATCTATGTTATTATTTCAGTAAATAATAATGATTACATTCTAATCGTTTTATAAAACATATAAAATGTGTTTCTTTAGATCAGGCCTGCCCAACTCGTAAAGTGAGAAGGGCCGAACTGCTCCAAGGAATTTTTTTTTGGGCTGCACGGGTTAAATCATCATCATCATCTCTCCTCCAGCACCTCTCATCATCATCATCATCATCCTCATATCTCCCCCAGAACCCCTCACTATCAATCTTTACGATACTCCCCATCTATCTCTCATACCCCCATCTCTCCCCCTCACCCACACAATACCCCCCTCCACATCAAACACACAATACCCCCCTCCACATCAAACACACAATACCCCCCTCCACATCAAACATACAATACTCCCCTCCACATCCCCCCAGCCCATTCTATGTCAGCATCCCCCCCAAGTCAGCATCCCCCCCATGTCTCTCTTCCCTCAATATGATACTCTCTCCCCCTCCCCTCAATATGACACTCTCCCCCTCCCCTCAATATGACACACTCTCCCCCTCCCCTCAATATGACTCTCCCCCTCCCCTCAATATGACACTCTCCCCCTCCCCTCAATATGACACTCTCCCCCTCCCCTCAATATGACAATCTCCCCCTCCCCTCAATATGACACTCTCCCCCTCCCCTCAACATGACACTCTCCCCTCCCCTCAATATGACACTTTCCCCCTCCCCTCAATATGACACTCTCTCCCCCCCCTGCAACTCACATCACACCCTCCCCCTGCAACTCACATCACTCTCACCCTCCCCCTGCAACTCACATCACTCTCTCCCCCCCCTGCAACTCACATCAGTATCTCTCCCCCTGCACCTCACATCACTCTCTTCCCCCCCTGCACCTCACATCACTCTCTTCCCCCCCTGCACCTCACATCACTCTCTTCCCCCCCTGCACCTCACATCACTCTCTCCCCCCCTGCAACTCACATCACTCTCTCCCCCCCCTGCACCTCACATCACTTCCCCCCCCTGCCCCTCACATGTCAGCAGCCCAGCCCCCCCCCCTCACATGTCAGCAGCCCCCCCTCACCTGTCAGCAGCCCACCCCATCACATGTCAGCAGCCCACCCCCCACTCACGTCAGCAGCCCATCCCCCCTCACATGTCAGCAGCCCACCCCCCCTCACATGTCAGCAGCTCACCCACCCCCTCACGTGTCAGCAGCCCACCCCCCCCACCAGCACGTTTTTAACACCCACCCCCCCCACCAGCCCGTTTTTCACACCCACCCCCCCACCAGCCCGTTTTTCACACCCACCCCCCCACCAGCCCGTTTTTCTCATGCTGCTGCCCCCGCGCACCGCAAGTCACACCTGTACTTCTCTCCCCCCTGTCTCTCACTTTCCCTCCCTCTCCCCTCTGCTCTCACTCAATTACCCCCTCTCACTCAATCCCACTCCCTCAATCCCCCCCTCCTCACACTCATTTCTCCCTCCTCCCCTGGCCACAAACACAATTCCCCCCAGTACCCAAACAAACCTTTCCCCCCTCCCCCCCACACAAAATAAAGCAAATTCGCACGGAACCAAACCAGCAAAAAAAACGCGCCCATCTCTAATAACTAACTACGTTTAAAGGTAATTGTTACTGTAACTAGTTATACAGTATGTCTGCAAAATGCACCAATAACTCAGACATGCCTGAAAGCGAGAGGGAGCTCTCAATGTGTTACTTCCTGCTAAAACATGTTATAAATAAATCAAATAAGATGTAACCCCTCTCATGGCATTAATTCATGTTGGCCCTAGGAAGGATTGAAGCTTTAGGACTTTCAAAAATAAAAACCTGGGTTTAAATACTTTTATTTAACTAGAGAATGCACAGCATGCCACAAGAGATTATGCAACCACAGCCGCTCACTGTGCTTTGGGGAGGATTCACTTTGTTCCACTTAAAACAGCCTGTCCCTAATAACAAGAAGTCTTCATGGGAGAAATATGCATCGAATACATTCTTTCAGGAAACCATTTAAATATATTGCCTCAAGATCAAAGGTAAATGATACAACTCTCTAATCTGTTTTTATTGTCAGGCTCAAGCACTATTGAACATCTATTATAAACCTTATCAAGTGGGTAATTACTGTAGGTGTAAATGTGAAAACATTGAGGGAGGGGATGTTAGGAATGCAGATTAGTTTTGCACATGGATGTCTACTCCCCAGGAATCACAAGGCAGATGATGTGTGTATGTATATCTTTATTTATATAGCGCCATCTTAGTACATAGCGCATCACAGCAGTGATACACGTGACATAATATAACACATTCTGGGAATAACGCATCACACATCACAGTAACATTAGGAGAAGGAGATATGTGTTCAATAATTATTTTGCAACAAGCTATGAAGCTGTTTTTTGTGGAAATTGATATTTTACTTATTTGTTGGTAGAGAGGTCTGAGGTGTTCGGGCGAGTTCGCAAAATCTGCAGAGTTTCCGGTTAAAAAAAACTAGCGATTAAAACTGCAAAGTTTGCCAGGGTAATGCACAGGCAGGTTACATGCCCAATGTTTGTCAGGGCGAGATTTGGAACGTTTCTACGCCTTGATTTGTAGGTCACAACAGTTGCAACATCGGCCGTTTCCGATATCATTCCCATTTTCCCCGTTAGTTGTCAGCACCGACGCCATTTATATGTTAGTCCTCTATGGCTCGTTGCTGCTTCCCTACTACGCGCAGTGCATGGCTCTGCGTAACCCCCACATTTTGCGCTTAATCTCATTTCGGTACGGGGTTTGGGTACGAGCCATAAAAAGGTTAGAATCCCTGTATTAAGAATTTGTTTCAAAATTCAGTATTTCGTATGTACAAAACTTTTGTCTAATTTCAATACTGCAATTATTTTCAAAGCAAATGTAAGTATTACAGGCATACCCCGGTTTAAGGACACTCACTTTAAGTACACTCGCGAGTAAGGACATATCGCCCAATAGGCAAACGGCAGCTCACGCATGCGCCTGTCAGCACGTCCTGAACAGCAATACCGGCTCCCTACCTGTACCGAAGCTGTGCGCAAGCGGGGAGACTATAGAGCCTGTTACACATGCGTTATTTACATCAGTTATGCACGTATATGACGATTGCAGTACAGTACATGCATCGATAAGTGGGGAAAAGGTAGTGCTTCACTTTAAGTACATTTTCGCTTTACATACATGCTCCGGTCCCATTGCGTACGTTAATGTGGGGTATGCCTGTATACTGTTTTATTAGTAACTTAAAATAAGCAATGGTAATGATGCCAAATATTTATGCGTTCTGTATACATTTTTGGTAAATCAAAAATGAAGCAGTTTTTATTGAAATTGTAAAAAAAAAAAGCTATTTTAATTTCAGCATACAGGTAAGTTTTATGTCATTTCGAAAAATACAATTTAATTTGACGGTTAAGTATTGTTTTTATTTTAAATTACATATGGGGGTACCGTAATCTTTTCAGTGCTTGGGGCCTCTGAAGGTATGATCCGGCACTGCAGGAAACCCTTTAGGGGTGAAAAACACGGGCTTAAGTTTTATTGGTTCTGTGACCTAGTTTAAAAATGTAATAAATATGAAACATTTGTCAAAATTTGTGAAATTTGGGTTAGGGTTTAATTTCCGCTCTAAGGAGATATTTACATGTCAAGGCGGGGCCGGTATCTCACTGCTGTTTAAAGGTCCTGCATCACGTGGAAGTCGCAAGGGATGACATCGCAGCTTCCTATTGGCCCGCAGGACCTTAAAACCACCATATTGGGTGGCCAGCCAGGGCTGCTACCAGCAGCTCCAGGAGCTGAAATCAAAGTGATGCTCTGGATAAGCTCTGGATACCCCCCCAGCTTCAAACATAGTCAAACCACCCCACCCAAAAAAACAACCCAAGAGGTAATGGTTCTTTAAAGCTGCAGTTCAAGCAATATCCTGCATATGTGTTTTTTTTTAATAAATCAGTTCTGTAGTAAGAAAAAATACTTTTAGCATTTTCTGTTTTAAAAAAACAACTTTCGAAGACCAATTTTTTTGTATTCTATTTTAACAAGCTTGCTTGTTCCTATAGCAACCATTTACATTCCCCATATTTAAAGATGTCGCCAAACTTCGCCGATCAATAGACGGAGAACGAATTGACCGGCAGCTATTCAGTTCTTTAGGTAAGTAGAGATTGCACAACTGAAACCACTGAAGTAAAAAAAAAACTAAAAAAAAAAAACGGGAGCTTGAACTGCGGCTTTAAAAATAGTCAATTTTGTAGGCCTTAAAAAAATAAACCAACATTTTTGTGAATATAATTTCTTTGAGTTTGTCCATCTCTATTTACTAGATCAGGGTTTGGCAACTCCAGTCCTCAAGGGCCAGGTTTTAAGGATATCCCTGCTTCAGCACAGGTGGCTCAATCAGTGGCCTAGTCAATACATGTGCCCCAATGTCTCCTAGCAGAATATTTAACTATTTTTCATAAACATGGGTTTGCAATACAGAACAATCTCTTACAATAATATGAGACACTAATGTATTTAAGGCACAAAGGACAATAACTATAGCAGAACTTGCATCACTCACTAGTTAGACTTCCATCTAGTTAAGGAGGAAAGTTGTTGCAGTTTTCAAACACCTATCGCAAACGTGTGAGTCCAATAAAAAGTGTGAGTTATACAAGTGTCTTTGATTGGAAATAACTGAGCTTTTTGAATCATAATCAGACATGTCTCCCATTGATGGGAAAACTTTGCAAAGTTTGCTTACGGCAGCTGCTAGGTACAAAGGCCATTGCTGCTGAAGTAGCCAGCAGGACTCGTGTTACTGCCAGAGATGTTTATCACCTTCTCCATGTTTTATGAGAGCCTGAGACTCTGTTTCAGGCACCCAGTCATGTTTTCCAGTGGCAATGTAGGTGTGTCCCGTCTTGGTGAACAACTCTAGCATAAAACTATGCTGGAAAATAATCTTATTATGTTGTTAACAGAAAACAGCTTTGGGACAATGAGGTTAACCGTTAGCGTGGCCTAATGATGTACCGGTACACCGGGAGCCCCATATATTCACGTGTTAGGTACGTCATGGCACACATGCTAGTTTTTTAGGGACTGCTCGGGCTAACCTCTCCTATGGAGCGGTCTGCCTGGTTGAAACGGTAGAGGAGCCTTCTCCATTTCCATCAGCCAGCAGGCGTGGCAGTCATGTGATCACTGCACAGCCATCACATGACCACGTATGCCGGGTGGCCCCCTGGCCCTGTAAAGGTCAAATACCGTAACCTCTTTGCTGTCCAGTGGACATGCTCTGCCAGACTGTTCAGGAATAATTTTTTGGGGACATTTCTTTTCTAGAACGTCAGTTTTGTAAAAGTCTATTTTTGCGACATTTTCCGGTGATATTGTTATGGTTTTGCCGCCCGGGTATAACATGGCGACTGGGTCAGACAGCTGCTGTGTTTAGAGAGGGATCGATGAAAGTGCTTCTTTAAGTTGTGCTCTCAAGTAGGAGCGGACACTGTCAAGAGTCAATCTTTAATGCTTTATGTATTTGTCAGGGCGCGTTCGTCTTCCTCCTGTGCTTCATGGAAATACTACAGGGCTCGTCTTCTTCTCTACGCAATATAGGGGACCGCTAATTATTGCAAGGTCACAGCGCACATTTATATCTCACAGAGACTTTATTTTCTTCTTGTATGTCAATAGAAAACATTGTTATGCAGTCTGAGCATTACATATTAAAAATGAAGAAAAATAAACACTATTTCATTTTGGCTATTCTTTGCAAACCTATTTCTAAAGGGTTTTCACTACTAAAACTTGGTATACAGTTAGAGTGAGAACTTTACACTTGTATGCAATACTCCTGGCTTCCTATTTAAACATGACATCTTTATATTGAACCCTAAGTGTCACATGTCACATTTACAAATGGTAATGCTTGTTAACGTGATGCAGCATTGTCATTTTACTGTTATTTTTTAAAGCACAACACTTATTAGATTGTATAATGCAATTATTGAGTTTTGGCAAAACCAAAATTAAAGCATTCCCCCCTTTTTTCTTTCTTATTTAAATATGTAAAATATGTGACAATGTATAATTGTACATCCTTAGCTAAGCTGGCAATCGTTTGGTGCTCCTGTTATAAATCTGTAAAAAGCCTGATTGTGTGCCTAACATAATGGCTGCCTTTCCGTTTCAATCAATCCTTCCGTGTAGCAGGAGCTACAATGTATCCTGATATTACTAAAGTAACATTATCTATTGTTACAGTTTGCAGCTCAAACTGCTGGGAATATTGGCAACATATCACAAACAGGAAAGTGTTGCAAAGATCTTGCACTGCTTGGGAAGAGGGCTAAAAACTGCTATGGAAATCAAAGGATGCTTTTAAACTCATTTAAAAATAGCAGTGAGGAATTAAAAAAAAAAAGAAAGAAAAAATCAGTCACTATTATCTGATTATACAGAACTAATTGTTTAAAAAAACCATAGGAGATTTCACGTTTTGCTGCTTTAAAATGAAAGCACACATTTTTTAGAACCAAAACCATGTCCAAAACCAAAACCCAAAATATTTTTTAGAACCAAAACAAAAAAGAAAGTTCCACTTTTACTCAAAAGCAAAATGACTATTAATATTAACCCAGATTTACATATACAAAAGTAATATATATGATCAATTTAAGCTTTAGCATCTTCCCTGCAGCTGCCACCTCCTCTGAGTGGGGGAATATCTTTGGTCTGTGTCAATAATTAACATAATTAAGAAATCAAACTTTAACTGAATAATATTTTGAGTGCCAATACGTGGTAATGCTCGACAAGGGTACTAACTAATGTTGCTTTAAGCAAATTTAAATGATAAATATTTAGTTAAATAATAACCTAGGGTTATTTTTAAATTTAAGGCTACAATAAAACACATTTTACATTTCTTTCAGTATCAAATTAATTATTATTACTGCATTAAAACAATGTAACAGTTTCAGGAACTGCAAATACATGCATACTTGTAGCATGTTTGTATTTAAACATAACTTTTTTCCCTTTAAGAAATGCAATTAATTTAAACAATGTATTCTTTTTGAAATTGTATGTACTGCCCAGCACTGTACGCAACTAAGCGTGACACACTTTAGCTTTTCTGTCACAATTTCTCACCGTTGTGAATTTCCTTTTATTTGAGGAGGGCACAGAAATAGCTGTGCTATGAATACAGATGTTAATCGTATGTACTAAAAATAATATTTCTGTGAGCCACAAAAGTAACAGTGTGTCATATTGCGTGCCAAGTTTAAGAAGTTTAAACACAAAAAAATTATCTTAATAGTGTTAGCGCCAAATTAAATCGCTTTGTTTCAATCCAAAAATATTTTTGACGTAGTAGGGATATTTAATTATATAGGTTACCAAAATATATTATTTTCACAGTATGGCTACTATAAATAATATTACACTAATAATTTATACTTACTAATGCTTGTTAGAAATAAAAAAATACTCATAATTCTGTTCTAATTTAAATGGTATCAACCATGTATTCAACGTGATGGGTGGGATGCATCAAACGATAATGTAAAACAACAAATTATTTATCATATTGATATAAATTGATGTCATTCTGTACCCCCGCGGTGTCGTGCGGCGGAATATGTTGGCGCTTTATGAATAAAAGATAATAATATTCATATGTACAAAGTCTTCATATGACAAATATTTTATGAAGGTTTCTATTAGTTTTTAGCCCTGAAATTTTGATGCCCTAAAAATTTCAAATATAATCTTAATACTTAGGAGCATTCATTGATGTGAAAGACAATAATATTGCATAATTGGTGTAAATATTAAGAGTACATTTTTAACTAGGTTCAGAGAAAATGGTAAACACGTGACCTTATCTTATATAGTACAGAATAGATTGCCATACCCGCAGCATGTTATGCTGTGTTTGAGAAGGAGCGGCTCAGTGAGTAACCACACAGACTCCTAATCCGTGACAGAGTGTGAAGCAGGCGAACCTGGTTCAATTCCTGGAGTCATGCGGGTGAGTTACCTTACCTCCCTGTGCCTCAAGCACAAAAATATAGATTGTAAGCTCACCTGGGCAGGGACTGCATATGTAACAATCCCATACGCTGCATACCTTGCTATACTGTAATTGTGCTATACTGTAATTGTGCTATACTGTAATTGTGCTATACTGTATTTGTGCTATACTGTATTTGTGCTATACTGTAATTGTGCTATACTGTAATTGTGAAGTGCTTTGAGTCCTGATGGGAGAAAAGCAATAAATGAAATAAAAAGCTATAACTTCTAAACTTCTACTTTATTGGACATCTCCCCAAAATGATTTATATTATTACAATACTGTTGTATGATTTGTGATACCATTTTTTTACAGGCAAATATATATATATTCAAGATTATTATATCCTGGAAAAGTGCTCCTAAATGTGTGGTGTTACAAATAATTCCTAAAAATGGCAGCAAAGTTCCTTTAAAAAGCCACTGTTGTGACAGGCTCCATGTGTCTCCCATAATAGGAGGAGGAGGAGGAGGAGGAGGAGGAGGAGGACGATGATCTCGATGGGTCTGACTGCAGGGAGCCGGTGGGAGGGCTAGGGAACTTTTCTGCCCAGGGTGAAGCAGGAAGTCACACTGTAATTGGTCCCTTTACCTGTGAACATTGGAAGGGGAATTGATGCGCCGCTGAGTCAGTGACAAGACGGAACAAAGTCCAGGGAAGCAGATCCAGGTCCGGGCGAAGTGATCCCACTGAGGGGATCTGGCAGGGGCTCCTGGGGTGGGGGGGAGAGGGTTAGAGGGTCAGGGGCTGCATTCATTCCCACTCGTTCATTGCCCCGGCCAGGGAAGATGCCTCTGGGACTGAGGAGCAGGAAGAAAAAGAGCAAAGAGATCTCCTCCAAGCTGGTGGAGAGCGAGGAGGTGGCGGAGAGGAGGGGGGCAGCCAGCGGTGCCAAGGCGGTGCCCAGTGCCAACGGTGCGCCCGGGCTGCCCCCTCCTCCGCCGGCCATGCGCCCCAAGCTGGTCTTCCACACCCAGCTGGCACATGGCAGCCCCACGGGCAGGATCGAGGGCTTCACCAACGTCAAGGAGCTGTACTCCAAGATCGCCGGTGCCTTCCAGGTCGCCCCAGAAGAGGTAAGGGATGGAGGGCGCAGCACCCTGCATGCACATGGCTGGCACACACGTATCAGTGCCAAGCAGAGGGGAGGCACTCATTCTGCCCACTGTACCCTCAGTATCTATGCTACCTATCCCAATGCCATGCCAAAAGGGGTCACACATTCATAGGGATGGGGGGGGGGGGGGGGCTTAGTTTCATTACCTCCAGTGATGCTGCATTATATGTTTGCAACACTTGTGGCCCCATCAGAATGTCAAAAGGTCAGTGACATTAGAGGGGACCTCAGCCATTACCAGAGCCCCTACATACTATAGTGGGATTTAACTCGCTGCAGGAGAATTGTGCCATTATACAGTTAGCATTGTCGGTGCAGTCTCATCCCTCTGACCTCTTGGACATTGATAGCAGAGCAATGCGTTGCACGTCTCTGGCACTGAAGGGGTTACCTCTGGTAGTAACTTTATGCCCATCCCATCAACACTGATGATGTTACAACTTATGTATTGAATGGGGGACATACAGAGACCATATGAGCCTTATTAAATAGTCCTTGACAATTGTTTTTAAAAGCATTTATTAAGTCAGTAAAAAATTGACTACAAATCCGCAAGAAATACTTAATTATTATTATTGATAGACAGATAGAGGGCGCGGGGGGGGGGGGGGGGGCACAGTATTTAGTCTTTCCCCTGCAAAGGCAGAACTACATTTGTAAATAACATATTCCCATTCAAAGCAAATGTTTGACATTTTTTACACAAATATTACAGCTTGGAGACTGCGAGAAATGACACTTTATGCCCAACACAACAAGGAAACTGTCAGAGCCCGATTTCCCAATGTACCCGTCAGCCCAGACCCAGGACCCCCGTATTGTGGGCACCCCGTATTGTGGGCACCCCGTATTGTGGGCACCCCGTATTGTGGGCACCCCTGGCCGGGCCTCTAGTTTTATTTTTTGCATACCTGAAAACATTCATCTGAAATCCCTCCCTTTCTCTTCCCCGCCGTGCATTCTGCCTTAGACATTTGCGCCTCCATAAAATTAGCCGCGGTGGCTTGTTAAGCTAAAATTACCAGCGGGGGGTGTAAATCGGCGCACATTATTTAACCGTCAGGGGCAGTTTCTCGACGGCGTAATTGGCGTATTGTTTTTAATGGTTGCCGGAAGCCGTTGTTATCAGGAGCTTTTCATTAAACCTTCAAGCCGACTTTAAACGCTAATTTTTAACCCGACCGGTGGCGGGTGGCGCGTTGGTAAGGGCTCTTTGTAAATAACAGCGCAGCGGGGCTTCCGTTTCGAGTCGGTGGCGTGTGAGAAAAATGGGGTGAGGGTCGGTGTGGGTCTGGTTCCCGGCCTACGGCTCCCAAAATTTCAGTCCTGATGCTCACTCATCAAAATCATAGGAAGGAAAGACACAGGCAGAGAAGCTGAATAGTTTTTTTTTAATTTTTATTGTCTATTTCAGAATTACTAATAGCTTCAATTTAAATGGGCTTTTAAAAAATATATAATACAAATGTCTTGCCACTAGTGGTCGTAGCGTGATTACTTTTGTTATTCACAATCCGAGAGAACCGCCATGTTTTTATTAACAATGTATAGTTCCTCTTTTCTATTTAAATAAAAATAAAATGGGTTTATTCTATGAATACTCTTCCCCCTTCCTGCTTTCCAAGCAAGGCTATTGTAGAAGTCTTCCTTTAAAAAAAATTAAAAAAAAAAATGGTACAAATAGCTTTTCACAATGTCTAATAAATTGCGATTTTTTTGGGGGAAGTCAGACACAGTACCGATATTCTTTAAGCCACTGGCCACAGTTTGCAGGCCCTTGTAATGCACTGTAGGCCCCCTCATGCTGCAAAAGGGTTAAATTATACTGTAGAAACACACTCACCATGAAGTATATACATGTGGCTTCATTCACTCTGTGCAGTGATGCCCGTTGCTTTGTGACTGGCTCACAGGTCCAGGAATCTTTTATACCCCTTACCCACTACATCAGGGGTGTCAAACTCAGTCATGGATATCCCTGCTTCAGCACAGGTGGCTCAATCAGTAGCTCAGTGAAAGATTGAGCCACCTGTGCTGAAGCAGGGACAGATTGCACCACCTGTGCTGAAGCTGGGATATCCATAAAACCTGGCCTGTTGGTGCCCTTGAGGACGGAGTTTGACACCCCTGCACTACACACTAACATTGTCCACGTTATATGTCACTGCCACAAAGTATCAATTCGTTTTTGTAGGCCAGAACATTTGCCCAGTGGATGTGTAGCAAACGGTATATACAGCGTGAAGCGGGCGAGCTGGTTCTTATTCATTGTTTATTTATAGCATTGGTGGAAAGTCCAGGAAGTGCTGCAACAAGGAGGCACAACTCACCTGTGCAGCAAAGAGTGGGTGGGGTAATATGGCTTCTCCCCATTAGGTTGGTAAACTTCATGCTTTCTTCTGTCTTCTTATTCTTTGCATTTAATGGGCTAACACCTGGATCGGTTTGATCAAAGGCTTTCGTGAATTAGTGCAAAGTAAATGAAAGATACACTACGTATTATAACCGCCATCTATATGTCAGACAATCGCTTGCTCCGTATAATTACGCCGCTAATGACTTTCCGTGCGACCCATTGAGATCTTCTGAACAATTAAATAGGGTGATTTAAGGTCATAGGGTGTGCTGGGGAATGACTCAGTTTGCCTCACAAACCTACTTGTCATTTCTTTCTCTTTAATCTCACGGCCGTGTGTGCATCACACTGGTACGTTAACATGGGGTTACATTAACTTCACTACTGGCTTCAGTGAGTGTGAATCTAAGTTGCTTTGAATCCCTTATATCAGGGGTGGCGACTCCAGCTGTGAGAATTTCAGGAAGGTCACATCACCTTCAGATGTAAGTATCTCAGAAAGTATGGGGTCCCTGGAGCTGACATTAACGCGGTCCTGCTCCGGAAGCCCCCTGCTTCTCACCCAGGGATATATATATATATATATATATATATATATATAAAAAATCCTTTAAAGTCTGGGTTAGAGGTATGGCATGGTGTAGGGGTGGCCAACTCCAGTCCTCAAGGGCCACCAACAAGTCAGGTTTTCAGGATACCTTTGCTTCAGCACAGGTGGTTCAATCAGTGTCTCAGTTGAAGACTAAGCCACTGATTGAGCCACCTGTGCTGAAGCAAAGATATCCTGAAAACCTGACCTGTTGGTGGCCCTTGGGGGCTGGACCATGCCTTATATTGTGACAATGCAAATGTGAGATACATGGCAGTTTTGTTTAGACCCAGGAACAAATTGCAATAATTAGAAACATCTGTGGTAAACTAGTGTATTTTTTAATTCACAAGTTATAATAAAAAAGCCTCAAGCACAAAGTTATGTACAGTAGCTGTGTGTGAAAGAAATCTGGGCCATCGCTATTAAAATGTGCTGAACATGTGCAGGTGAGACATGTATGCTCAATTTAAGAGAATTGCAATAATTGTGTCAAAAAAAGACGCTGGCGTGTTTGGTTATCTAATGGAAAAGCAGAACATAAAATAAATTGCATTACATTAACAACTTCTGCATTCCTGACTCCATGGGAAAATACTCCTAAAGCATGGCCAGGAAATCTTTCTCTTGTGGACAAAGCCGCTCGAATTAGGATCTGTTTGAGGTATTTTTTTAAAAAAACTTTTACTAAAATAACCCTGATCCATATGAGTACAGTATTTTGTGATGTTTGGAGGGCTTTTAAATTCGGTAAGATCTTAGAAAAATATGTTCACAAAATACATTTAATGGCAAAGGGCTTTTGCAAATATAAGTTTTGAATATCACATTTGTATGCGGATAATTGGATGTTTGACTTGTTAAATTAAATGGTAATCCGGGGTAATGTTTACAGCCATGTTAAACTGTGAAAATAAATGCTTGTAAAATTTTTATAGGAAATCTCAAATTGCAGTCACTTTGTGGATTTAGTTTCTGAAATGAATGGATATATTTCCTAGTAATCTTTGCCGCGGCTGCTGTATACGTGCCCCGTCCCACAACATCTGCTTGTACTTGCTGTATGGAGACCGGAAAACCATTCCTTGAGTAGTCCTACTTTCTTGGCCACCTGCCCCGGCGTTGCAGTAAACCGCATGTTAATCCAGTCCGGAATAGCTTCTCATGCTGGAAAAGATTGTCCTGCTGCGTTATGGCAGGTCAGAGGGTGTTCTCATTGGGAAAGAGGCCAACAGATTGAGACCAGATGAAGGCCCTGTCAATGCTATACACGTATTTGTAGCTGAGGTTTTTTTGTTCCCTGAAAAGATACTTAAATACATAATGCGTCTTACATGAAGAATGTTGTTTCTCTATTGCTGTCTGTTGCAAATGTAGAAGAGAGGAAAGTGGTAAACATGCCGGGTTTCTAACATAAACTGAATTAATCACTTGCACTTTCCTGGTGTAAAGTGCTAGTAGCTGTATTGGTCCTGGACAAATGAGGATGAAATGTACAATGCATGTTGTGTCTTCCAAGACTCCACTTAATATAGAAATTACAATGACAAACTACATCCTAGCAATCAAAGAGACGTGGATTAATGAGAAAATGCAGCGTCATTCATTTACACAAATAACCACACCGGTGGAGTCAATATTATACAATAATATAAAGAATTGTATTACATGTAAAAAACATTACCATGAGAGACGATGCAATTTCTGAGCTGGGACTTCATTCTCACAATTCGTCAGTGTAATTGGCTGGAAGTATTAATGCCCATTTTACTAAGCAGCATTCTGTTTATAGGACACCCCTGTCTCCAGAAGACTTGTTACGGTCACCTGAATGGGACACGAGGTGTCTTTCTGAAGGGGTCTCATAGAGTAGTATTGTTTAGTAAATGTGAGCCCGTCACCCTCCTCTTTAGAAAATGTACTTTAACGTGTATGCTTATCAGATGCTTATTGTTCTACACTGTTATCTGTATTTTACATGTGCATTTTAGAATCCATAAAAAAGAATTATACCCTTTAAAATGTGATTACTACATTTTTTTTAAGCATGCTAATCTCCTACATTTCACCTATTAAACATGCCACTGTCATTATTTAATTAATAATAATAACTTTATTTCTGTAGCGCTTTTTTCCCAATGGGACTTAAAGCGCTTCACGGTTACAAAAACGGAAAAAGAAGAAAACATTTAACGTTATAACAGAGACCAAACACGAGGAAAGATACAATACAGGGTGGGACGGTGCTGTAGCTATTAAATGCCGGACAGGTTGTGGGTCATTAATTAAATGCCTGAGTAAACAGGTAGGTCTGAGCTTGTTTTTATAGATTCCCAGAGAGGGGCCTCTCAAAGTATATGGGGCAAATTGTCCCAAAGAGTGGGAGCAGCGTGGCTAAAAGCTCGGGCCGCAAAGCAAGTTAAGGAGATTCTGGGAACTGTTAGGAGTCCTTCACCTGCAGATGGGAGTGAGAGAATGGGAGTGTAGGGAACTAGAAGCCCTGTCACATAGCTGGGACCCAGGGCATGTCGGGCTTTGAATGTCAACAAGCCAATCTTGAAATAAATTTGCCATTTTACAGGCAGCCAGTGCAGAGAACGGAGACCAGGCGTCACGTGACATGAACGGGTCTGGTTAGTTAAGAACCTGGCCGCAGCACTTTTTCCAGAAGGTAGAGGGCATTGCAGCAGTCCAGACGTGAGGACATACAGTCATGGACAGGCGTAGTCAGATCCTCTGGGGGATCAAATGAGTAATCCTGGCGATGCTCTGTACTTTGGTCCTAGGTGGGACTACCCCTTTTGTTGCGCATAAATCCAATTACTATGAAGCAGAGACACTTGTTAAGTGTACAGTATCTGTATTTTGTTAGATTGTTTACTTTTGTTTTTTTGTACCATGAATTTGAATGAAAGAAAGTGTAACCAGTAGCACCAGGAATCGCTCAGTTTAGCTGCTTCTAGTGCCTCGTGTGACCTGCAGTTAATACAAGGTGCAACCTCAGCCTGATTGGGGAAATATGGGTGATGTGTCACCCCCCCCCATGCTGCTTCTCTTATACTAGCGTTAATACAGGTTCTGCGGTATGCATGTTAGTGTACTTTAGATTGTGTTGCCGGGAAACACACTTTGGGTTGGGGCGTGTCTGCAGTTCCAATTTGTTGTTGTTGTAAGAATAGTTTGTAAATGCAGCAACATGTAAAGTATTTCAGAGTGAGCGCGTGTAAAGGCAGGCAGGACATAGTTTGCTGAAGGTTGGGCAAAAATGCAAACTGTCTTGTAAAAAAACCCACACATTTGTACTGAAAACATGTCTTAGTAAAGGGGTGGGCAACTCCAGTTCTCAAGGGCCACCAACAGGGCAGGTTTTCAGGACATCCCTGCTTCAGCACAGAGGGTGCAGTCAAAGACTGAGCCACTGATTGAGCCACCTGTGCTGAAGCAAGGACATCCCGAAAACCTGACCTGTTGGTGGCTCTTGAGGACTGGAGTTGGGTACCCCTGTCTTAGTGAAAGCACTGCGTGCCTCTCCAGCACCCTAGAGGTTAAACATGTAAGCAAAGGTGCAGGAACAAAGACGATTACTTGGTCCATACACAAAATATGTTGCTTGGGCACAGTGCTGTTTTTATCCCATTGTGGTCTGTCACCCGAGAATGTGAAAGTTGTCTCCATTAACGTGGCAAGGGTTAAATAGCAAGCAAGACAGAGTGTCACTTAACCCCTTAGATGCCGGGGTGCCGGCAATGCATTGCAAAAGGGGTATTCCTTCCATGTCCCCTTATTCTTTGGTCCTGCTAATTGGCAACTTTCCATATTTGCGTGCAATAAAACAGGACTGATGCTGGCAGGTTGCCAGATTTTGGTGTTAGATTAAACTCTGAATTGATTGTGAAACATAATACACGTCCTGTGTCAATATGTGAATCAAAGGAGCTAAAGTAATAGAAAAGATTGTCGCGTTGTCGGGGAAGTCGGTATAGTTACAGCGCTAACAATGTTGATACACTTAAATAGAGAACAAAGAGAAATGATTACTCACATTGTAGGAGAGTATAATTAGCAAATTAAACTACTTTTCCCAGAAACCTATTGTGCATTAGTGCCATGCATAAGATATTATTGTCATAATCTGCACAATAGTATGCAAAATACTGAAAATAGATGTATTTCTCTCTCAGGGCCTTATCCTATACAGCTGGGGTTCTCAACTCCAGTCCTCAAGACCCCCCAATAGATCAGGTTTTTAGGATATCCCTGCTTCAGCACAGGTGGCTTATTCTTCGACTGAAGATGCAGGCACACAGACTTAATCACAGCCATTTATTAAGCCAAAATTCCAACATTTCAGCAGGGTCACACTGCCTTACTCATGGAGAGCCCTCACCTTGACCAATGCAGTGTGACCCTGCGAAACGTTGGAATTTTGGCTAAATAAATGGCTGTGATTAAGTCTGTGTGCCTGCATCTTCCTGATCACCAGTTACCTATTCTGGGACCTGTGGGCTCCCACTGTGTTACAGTGCACCGGCAGCTAAGTACACACTTCAAACCCATATTTGTGCGCCTGCATCACCTCACAATATCTTTAGTCTTCGACTAAGCCACCTGTGGTAAAGCAGGCTCTTTCACTGAGCCACTGATTGAGCCACCTGTGCTTAAACAGGCACTTTCACTGAGCCACCTGTGCTGACCTGTTTTGGGGTCTTGAGGACTATAGTTGAGAACCCCTACTATACAGCCCAAAACAGCAAACTGGTCATTTTCAGGTAAAAGTCCCCATCGGAGTCAATTGGGAATTTCGTCCGAAAATGACTCCAATGGCCACTTCAGACTAGAAATCCCCCATAAGCAGAAAATGTCAACTCTCACTGATTTCTTTTATTAATTTATAAAATGTGTTACCAGGAAGTAATACATTGAGAGTTACCTCTCGTTTTCAAGTATGTCCTGGGCACAGAGTTATAAGAACAAATACATAGTTACATTAAGTGAGCAGGGTTAAACATTATATATAAAGACATTGCATGCACAGCCAGAGATAATACATGCTATAGGCGTGTGTAACAGTTACAGACCAGATTAAAATGTGAGACAGCTTTAGTTTTGAAAGAACTTAGACTGGTGGCGGCTGTGAGAGTCTCCGGTAGATTGTTCCAGTTGTGGGGTGCACGGTAAGAGAAGGAGGAGCGGCCGGATACTTGGTTGCACCATGGGACCGTGAACAGTCTTTTGGAGTCAGATGTCAGGTGATAAGGGCTGCCTGTGGTAGAGATGCACAGTTGTTCCCATATATTCTAGTGGAGTCTCTCTGATAAAAAAAACCCCCACAGTGCCTTCCCATTAAAGTCCCATGTTTTTGTCCAGAACCCACAAGTCCAGAATTTTTCAGCTGACATCTCGAGGACCTCCCTTATGCAATAAGCGCTGAATCACTTCTCTCCAATTGGCTGTCACCATGTAGCAAGGAAAAGGTACAATTTTAAGTGTATGCATATGCAGTATGGCAACTAAGAGGTTACACAGCAAAATATGAACTGCGTTACTTTGGCAGCGAGGGTGTTAACCTTTGAGCTAAAAATTCTTCAAATGACTACGTAATACAGTAAATCCCTTGTGGGTTGTGTTGAACTCCTTGTACAAACAGGATAAATATACTGTATGTTGTAAGGGTAAACAGCTATTCAATGGCACTATAGATGTAAGGGTAACCAGCTATTAAATGGCACTATAGATGTACGGGTAACCAGCTATTACATGGCACTATAGATGTAAGGGTAACCAGCTATTAAATGGCACTATAGATGTAAGGGTAACCAGCTATTAAATGGCACTATAGATGTACGGGTAACCAGCTATTACATGACACTATAGGTGTAAGGGTAACCAGCTATTACATGGCACTATAGATTTGGTGAGCTCCAGATTCCGAGATTATTGTGCCATGTGGTGATGCTTCATCAGGTGTTGGTTGTAAAAGTTCATAAGGACCATATTGTAAAGATTACCCAAAGAACGGTTCTATTGTAGTCTTTGTGGGTTAATGTACATTAAAAAAGTATTATACAGGGATGGTAAAATCCAGGGGGCGCCATGGTTGATCAAAACATGTACACGTGATGCCCACGTTACGACGCCGAGCTGACCAGCCAGGGCCGAACTCGTCACATTTTCACACAAACGTTTCTATTTCTTTACAAATCCGCACAAGTCTGTGCGACAATCTTGCGATTCCGCCTTTTGCTTGGAAAAACTTAATAAAGGAGAGAGAGAGAGGGGGGGGGGGGAGAGAAGGAGAAAGGGGGGGGGAGGGAGAGAAAGAGAGAGGGAAGGTGAGAGAGAGGGGGGGGGGGTGAGAAAAAGAGAGGGGGTGTGTGGGAGAGAGTGCCTATATACCTCCCAAAACACCGTTGTGCTACACATGTAGAGACACCTGGTCACAAAAAGAAACACTGTCCCCCCATATTTCGAGTGAACTTTATTAAGTGCGTCGGGTGAACACGGAGTGGTGTGTGTGCTCGTGCATTTTTTCAAAGATAAGTTAACCAAACTTTATTTTGACGATTTCGCAAAAGTTCGTCCGTGCTCTTATTTGTTTGCGGCCGAGTCGAACTTTGGCGAGAAGTTTGCCCATCTCAAATGCTGACTGAACTGTCAGTCACCGCCGCGACTGGGGGCAGCGTGGCCCATAATGCTTCACTAGCGAGACCGCAAATTAGGCTAGGGCGCCCTGTTCCTGGTCGCTGTTTAGTCTGCTGTGAAGGTGGAAGAAGGAATGGGAGAGCTGGTAGGAGAGAGGGAGAGAGCAAGGGCGCCGGAGGAGGGGGGCAGAGGAGCGAGAGAGGAGCAGAGGAGCGAGAGAGGAGCAGAGGAGCGAGAGAGGAGCAGAGGAGCGAGAGAGGGGCAGAGGAGAGTGAGAGAGGGGCAGAGGAGAGAGGGAGAGGGGCATAGGAGAGAGGGGCAGAGGAGAGAGAGAGAGGGGCAGAGGAGAGAGAGAGAGGGGCAGAGGAGAGAGAGAGAGGGGCAGAGGAGAGAGAGAGAGGGGCAGAGGAGAGAGAGAGAGAGGGGCAGAGAAGAGAGAGGGGCAGAGGAGAGAGAGAGAGAGAGAGGGGCAGAGGAGAGAGAGAGGGGCAGAGGAGAGAGAGAGGGGCAGAGGAGAGAGAGAGGGGCAGAGGAGAGAGAGAGGGGCAGAGGAGAGAGATAGGGGCAGAGGAGAGAGAGAGGGGCAGAGGAGAGAGAGAGGGGCAGAGGAGAGAGAGAGAGAGGGGCAGAGGAGAGAGAGAGAGAGGGGCAGAGGAGAGAGAGAGAGAGGGGCAGAGGAGAGAGAGAGAGAGGGGCAGAGGAGAGAGAGAGAGAGGGGCAGAGGAGAGAGAGAGAGAGGGGCAGAGGAGAGAGAGAGAGGGGCAGAGGAGAGAGAGGGGCAGAGGAGAGAGAGAGAGGGGCAGAGGAGAGAGAGAGAGGGGCAGAGGAGAGAGAGAGAGGGGCAGAGGAGAGAGAGAGGGGCAGAGGAGAGAGAGAGAGGGGCAGAGGAGAGAGAGAGAGGGGCAGAGGAGAGAGAGAGAGGGGCAGAGGGGCAGAGGAGAGAGAGGGGCAAAGGAGAGAGAGAGAGAGAGAGAGAGAGAGGGGCAGAGGAGAGAGAGGGGCAGAGGAGAGAGAGAGAGAGAGAGGGGCAGAGGAGAGAGAGAGGGGAGAGGAGAGAGAGAGAGAGAGAGGGAGAGGGGGTGAGGAGAGAGAGGGGCAGAGAAGAGAGAGGGACCGGGGCAGAGGGGAGAGGGAGAGGAGGAACGCTCTGGGACTGCCCTCCCCTGCTCTTTCTAACTTCTGACAATGTGGCAGAAGGGGTCAGGAGTGTGTGTCAGTGTTTCAGTCTCACTGTGTCAATCTGTCTGTTTGTTAGTGTGTGTGTGTCACAGATACACACTCTGACGTGTGTGTTTGTGGGAGTGGGACCGTTCCCTTCCTCTTTTCGCCTGGCTCTTTTTCTGAGCTCTAATTGAACATGTTTACCTCTGCGGGGACGTCCTGACGCTTATCTTTGCAAACCTTTTACAGCTCTGTTTGGCTAAAATGGGATTTTGGTAAATTTGTGTATTTTTCTCGGAAAAGGGGAATAATCCTTACGTGTAAAACATTAAATTGGCGGTGACAGAATTGGGGTGCTGTGTGAGGATTGTTGGGGTGTGCGCAATCATCTTAGTGCCCTGAGGGGTGACCACTTTTGCTGACACACACACACACACACACACACACACACACACACACAATCTTTTTGTTCAAGTTCCAATGTTTTAATTTGTCATAGAAGTCCGCGGTATATGTATATTTGGAAGTTGATTTTTAAAGTAATTAATAACATGTATTTTAAGAGATAACGAATAAATGCTTTTCCATTTTTGTGGCAACAGTAATCTGATTTGTAAACCCCTTGCAACAGATTGCGTTTCTGCCCCTGTGCAGGTGAAGGGGTTAATTCCGCCACCTGTTTGGGTAGTGATGTTGCATATAAAGGTTTTAGTTGGTGTATTTTGCTCCCTGACTATGTGGACACCTGCATTACATTCAATGCTAAGCGGGAACTGAAACGGAGCGGAAATTAAAATACAAAAGCAGAACATTTTTTACATGAAATAATTATCCGAAAACAAGAAGAGTATCGAATAAAAGGCAACCACCCTTCAAGGTGCCGTACCCCAAGGGTGCTCAACTCCAGTCCTCAAGCCCCCTCTCCCCCCAAACAGGGTACGTTTTCAGGATATCCCAGCTTCAGCAAAGGTGGCTCAATCAGAGGCTCAGTCTGATCCATCTGTGCTGAAGCTGGAACTGATTGAACCTCCTGAAGCAGGAATATCCTGAAAACCTGACCTGTTGGGGGGCTTGAGGAGTGGAGTTGAGCCCCCCTGGCGTAACCAACATGTTTTGTGTTAATTTTTTGCACTGACACTTTAAAATAAATGTTTTTATTTGAATTCGATTTATTTGGACTAAACGTGTTAGTTTGTTTCAACACGAGTTTGCTATTTCTTATCTATTGGTCATTGTTCATTTGCAAAGAAATGCCTTCTAGTTCAGTCTATAAAACGGCAACATCCAAATCACAACATCATTTTGTATCATTTGTCTGCCTTCCTGAAAATAATTCCCTCATCCTCATACAAGGTCATGGAAATGTTAAAATCACATCCATTTTCATCCCAAATTTCCCTAAAATAATCTTTTAGCTGTTGCCCAGTAATTTGTAGACTTAAACTTTTGGGCCTATATTTTGAAAGACTACGAAACACATCCTGAAATACAAAACAAACGTTACAATGTTGGACAATGAGTTACAGATTAGCTTTTCCTTTCTACGTGAATCAAATATATGCTATTAAATTAAAAATGTGCCTTTAATCACTGGGCTGTCTCTCTGACACTCAAACATAGAGTGATTTTATTCATTCATCAGCTGATGGTACTCCAGGCTTCCAAACCCATGTACCTATAAATACCGCCGCAGTACTGGGACGGAATTCATTATTTTCTAAGCCCTTTGCTGCTAGAACAGGCTTTTGCATATTACAAAGCTACAGTATGTAATGAATTGCAGGCCCTCCTGAAAGCAGCAATATATTAAATATATTGACACTTTTTTTTCTTTTTGCCGTACATAATATATTAACCATCACAATAGCACATACCATCATTTTTGCATGGTAAATTAAAGCAAAAAGGAATTATGATGGCTGGAGCTCCGAGAAGTGTAGGGAGTGCTTGTTACGCCATTACACTATACATAGGGGGCGGAGGGATCGTTAGTGGAAACGCTGATGCGGGTACCATGACTGGAATGCCAGTCCCGTGGACACTTCACTTCCTTATCTCTTGGTTCATGGGTTAATTTATTTTCCTTTTGGGATTTAGTC
Organism: Ascaphus truei; assembly: GCF_040206685.1. NCBI lineage: Eukaryota > Metazoa > Chordata > Amphibia > Anura > Ascaphidae > Ascaphus > Ascaphus truei. The sequence goes on along the minus strand of NC_134492.1, from coordinate 8,948,792 downwards.
CTAATGTTAAAGGCATATTATTGATATCTTCTCACCATAGGGCTTGTAGTGGTACTCCAATACTCCCAGTCTCTTATTGTAGGTATACCCCGGGGCTCTGTCATTTCTGTGATCACTCTGTCCCAAAATAGGAGCCTTGCTAGGTACTTGAGATGTGTATATAAAGGAGGCACACAGGTCTCGTTTGCAATAAAATCTGCGATGTCTTTACTGCATTACTTAGGTCATGAGCAGGTGAACGTATTAATAGTTACAATATATCATTTGTTATAATATATATATGTGTGTGTATATATATGTATGTATGTGTATATATATATATATATATATATATATATATCAACTGTAAATATTACTGTATGTTCATTTGCATGTCTTACTAGCTAAGTGAAGGTGAAAGAAACGGCGCTAACTCTATTAGTGTACACTTAAACTTTATAGTGAATTATTTGATAAAATCTACTGATTTTTCCACAATAATAATGTGCTCTAATAACGTGCAAATGATAATAAAAAGTTCAAACCCCCTGCTCAGACCCAGCTGGTAGGGACTGGTTTCACTAGTCCCACAAATCGTCACTTTCGTTGCAATCCAGGGGGAGCATGGAGGGAAATAGAACAAAAAGACAAAAAACAATCTAAGTGTAGACAGTTTCAAATAAGTGTAATACTCTGTATCTTGTCTTGGCTCATATGTTGTGCCTACTTACAAGATGTAAGTTGTATTCAAGCGGTTTTGACACACAATGGTCTCTGCTAAGGATGTTTTTCTCCACTCTGTGATGCGGTCTCCAATTCTCAGCTCAGCAACCACGTGTATGTGAAAAAAATGATACCATAGTGCAGACCAGTACAATAATAAAACTAGACTTTATAAGGTTTAAAAATGGACACTTACAATAAAAACATATAGTTTAAGCATTTTTCACAATCATTGTGATCAGGGAGAGAAGAGTGTGTTAACTTCAGGCTCACCCGCCTCCTCCGATGTGACTTGATGTATTTCGTCTCTCTCTGGGACTGTGTGTCTCCGGCGGTGGACTGCGTCCTTCCAGGCTGTATCCCCCCGTGGGCTATCAGACTCCCCTTCAGCTGTTGTTCGCAATTACTGCCCTTGGAGCTGCCTCTCGGGTGGATAATCCTGGCTCTCTATCCGCCGGTGCGTCACTTCCGCTCCGTCCCGATACGTCACTTCCGGGCGTGGCTAGGTGAGTTTCTGTATGGCAATCTCGCCTCTCTCTCGGAGAGAGGCGAGATTGCCATACAGAAACTCACCTAGCCACGCCCGGAAGTGACGTATCGGGACGGAGCGGAAGTGACGCACCGGCGGATAGAGAGCCAGGATTATCCACCCGAGAGGCAGCTCCAAGGGCAGTAATTGCGAACAACAGCTGAAGGGGAGTCTGATAGCCCACGGGGGGATACAGCCTGGAAGGACGCAGTCCACCGCCGGAGACACACAGTCCCAGAGAGAGACGAAATACATCAAGTCACATCGGAGGAGGCGGGTGAGCCTGAAGTTAACACACTCTTCTCTCCCTGATCACAATGATTGTGAAAAATGCTTAAACTATATGTTTTTATTGTAAGTGTCCATTTTTAAACCTTATAAAGTCTAGTTTTATTATTGTACTGGTCTGCACTACGGTATCATTTTTTTCACATACACGTGGTTGCTGAGCTGAGAATTGGAGACCGCATCACAGAGTGGAGAAAAACATCCTTAGCAGAGACCATTGTGTGTCAAAACCGCTTGAATACAACTTACATCTTGTAAGTAGGCACAACATATGAGCCAAGACAAGATACAGAGTATTACACTTATTTGAAACTGTCTACACTTAGATTGTTTTTTGTCTTTTTGTTCTATTTCCCTCCATGCTCCCCCTGGATTGCAACGAAAGTGACATTTGCATGTCTTAGACAGGTCTGCAACCCTGTCTTTCCCCATTGTCACCCAGCATACAGCGCTTCCACTGCAGCAAAGGATTCTGGGAAATGACATGCAAATGAGCACTCAGTGCCACCTTTTGTCTCAAGCTCGTATTACACAATCCAATCCTCAAGCCAATGCATGCTGTTTTAAACACAGCTTTTAGACAGAGGCTGGGATGAGATGCAAAGCCATTAGACCCACTCACATACATGTTTCAACCTTGATGGGTATCATCAGTGTGAGGTTGGTCTTAATGGCAAAGCAGGTTTGAGACTAGACTAGGTAATCACCACTGTCATATATATATATATATATATATATATGTGTACTTCACTATCAATTATATATATTATTCAATTGATGTATTTATTTTAGTTTTCTTTATTTATAATACTGTATTGACTGGCCTTTTCACTCGGAAGTGTGCCCTTAGTTTCATATGTAACTCTCCTTGCCCGGCTTTATAAGAGTTTACATCAGATGAACTATATACATGGCTGTGCTCAGTCTCTCATACCGTGTCAGGGTTCTGCGTCCGTGCAGACTGTGCTAGTATCTCCTACCTGGTCAGGGTGCTGGGTGCAGGCTGGGCTCAATCTCTCAGACCTGGTCAGGGTGCTGGGTGTGTGCAGGCTGGGCTCCGTCTCTCAGACCTGGTCAGGTTGCTGGGTCAGTGCAGGCTGGGCTCATTCTCTCAGACCTGGTCAGGGTGCTGGGTGTGTGCAGGCTGGGCTCCGTCTCTCAGACCTGGTCAGGGTGCTGGGTCCGTGCAGGCTGTGCTCATTCTCTCAGACCTGGTCAGGGTGCTGGGTCAGTGCAGGCTGGGTTTAGTCTCAGACCTGGTCAGGGTGCTGGGTGTGTGCAGGCTGGGCTCGGCCTCTCATGCCTGGTCAGGGTGCTGGGTGTGTGCAGGCTGGGCTCCGTCTCTCAGACCTGGTCAGGGTGCTGGGTCAGTGCAGGCTGGGCTCCGTCTCTCAGACCTGGTCAGGGTGCTGGGTCCGTGCAGGCTGTGCTCATTCTCTCAGACCTGGTCAGGGTGCTGGGTCAGTGCAGGCTGGGTTCAGTCTCAGACCTGGTCAGGGTGCTGGGTGTGTGCAGGCTGGGCTCCGTCTCTCAGACCTGGTCAGGGTGCTGGGTCCGTGCAGGCTGTGCTCATTCTCTCAGACCTGGTCAGGGTGCTGGGTCAGTGCAGGCTGGGCTCATTCTCTCAGACCTGGTCAGGGTGCTGGGTCAGTGCAGGCTGGGTTTAGTCTCAGACCTGGTCAGGGTGCTGGGTGTGTGCAGACTGGGCTCGGCCTCTCATGCCTGGTCCGGGTGCTTGGTCCGTGCAGGCTGGGCTCAGTCTCAGACCTGGTCAGGGTGCTGGGTCGGTGCAGGCTGGGCTCAGTCTCTCAGACCTGGTCAGGGTGCTGGGTCCGTACAGGCTGGGCTCAGTCTCTCATACCTGGCCAGGGTGCTGGGTCTGTACAGGCTGGGCTCAGTCTCAGACCTGGTCAGGGTGCTGGGTCGGTGCAGGCTGGGCTCAGTCTCTCAGACCTGGTCAGGGTGCTGGGTCAGTGCAGGCTGGGTTTAGTCTCAGACCTGGTCAGGGTGCTGGGTGTGTGCAGACTGGGCTCGGCCTCTCATGCCTGGTCCGGGTGCTTGGTCCGTGCAGGCTGGGCTCAGTCTCAGACCTGGTCAGGGTGCTGGGTCGGTGCAGGCTGGGCTCAGTCTCTCAGACCTGGTCAGGGTGCTGGGTCCGTACAGGCTGGGCTCAGTCTCTCATACCTGGCCAGGGTGCTGGGTCCGTACAGGCTGGGCTCAGTCTCAGACCTGGTCAGGGTGCTGGGTCGGTGCAGGCTGGGCTCAGTCTCTCAGACCTGGTCAGGGTGCTGGGTCAGTGCAGGCTGGGCTCAGTCTCTCAGACCTGGTCAGGGTGCTGGATCAGTGCAGGCTGGGCTCAGTCTCTCAGACCTGGTCAGGGTGCTGGGTCGGTGCAGGCTGGGCTCGGCCTCTCATGCCTGGTCCGGGTGCTGGGTCCGTGCAGGCTGGGCTCAGTCTCTCAGACCTGGTCAGGGTGCTGGGTCGGTGCAGGCTGGGCTCGGCCTCTCATGCCTGGTCCGGGTGCTGGGTCCGTGCAGGCTGGGCTCAGTCTCTCAGACCTGGTCAGGGTGCTGGGTCGGTGCAGGCTGGGCTCGGCCTCTCATGCCTGGTCCGGGTGCTGGGTCCGTGCAGGCTGGGCGTGGATATGCAGATAGAATATTGATGGTCGCCAGGAATGTTTATAGTACCAAAAGAGCTTTATTCACATCCATTGATAATGATCACCATATAAAGACAGACTTCACTTCAGACATTAACAGGTGGCAAACACTATGGTTACTCTGTGCTTTCTCCCCTGGTGGCCCTCCCTCCTATGCTGGGGAGGTACTTACTCGTGTGCCCCTTAGTATTGGTTAGATGGGCAGTCTCTTGCATAGCTTCTGTAATGCCCTATCCCAAGTGGGCTCCTGCCAGGAATACACTATTCTCGCTCTGGGATCAGTATCCCAGTGCTGTGCCCGGCAGTCCTTCATCCGTGCATTTATCCCTCTTACCCCTAACCCAGGGGCACTCAACGCCAATCCTCAAGCCCCCCAACAGGTCAGGTTTTCAGGATATCCCAGCTTCAGCACAGGTCTTTCAATCAGTCCCTGTTTCAGCACAGGGGCTCAATCAGTCCCTGCTTCAGCATACGTGGCCAAATCAGAGGCTAAGTCGAAGATAGAGCCACCTGTGCTGAAACTGGGACAACCTGACCTGTTGTGGGGACTTGAAGACTGGAGTTCAGCCCCTGATACTAACCACATTACATCATTTGCTGACTGCTGAAGCCTCAGAGCGCCGATGTCCTTGCATGTGAAGCATAATGTTTGTGTTTACTTGCATTTAGTGTTTATGCCAATAAAAACTTACTGAACAATTCTGACGCGCAGTAGGGACGCTTGTAAGTTAAAATAACATACAAGTTACATTTGTGCGCCACGAACATCATCCAAACCCAGCTTCCAACTTCCTCCTGACCATCTTTGTGAAAAGGACGCTGACGCACACACAACAGAGCACATCAGAATTGGCTTTATACATTGATGCACTAACTTTCTATTCTTCAGTGTGTGTGTTTTACAACAAAATCACTTATTGTGACGCTTTATACATAGCCAATGTTTTTCAATCTGCTGCTAAGGGACCTCGTGAACCCTGCCCAGAATCTGAGCTTTAGTTTGCTTGCGAATTCTAGCTAGACATTATGCCAGGGGTGGCCAACTCCAGTCCTCATGGGCCACCAACAGGTCAGGTTTTAAGGATATCCCTGTTTCAGTACAGGTGGCTCAATTAGTGGCTCAGTCATTGACTGAGCCACCTGTGCTGAAGCAGAATATCCTGAAAATCTGACCTGTTGGTGGCCCTTGAGGACTGTAGTTGGCCACTCCTACACTATGCCATACCCCTACCCCAGACTTTGATGAACCATTGCCTTTAAAAAAACCAAAACAAATATATATATATATATATACCCTAGTTTGTAAGCAGGGGGTCTCCGGGAGCAGAACCGGTTTAATGTTATCTCCGGGGACCCCCTACTTCCTGTGATACTTACATCTGTAGGTGATGCCGGTATCGCACTGCTATTTAAAGGTCCTGCAGTTTGTGGGCCAATCGGAAGCCGCACAGGATGATATTACAGCTTTCTATTGGCCTGTGGGACAGCTACTGAAGACCAGGCCAATAGAATGTTGCAACATCATCAGTTGTGACTTCCTATTGGATGGCCAATTTACATTACCTTTACTAACCAGGAAGTAATAATGGTAACGTCACCACTGCAGTGCGGTTCACGCTGGAGGATCCCTCGGTTCAAATCCTGTAAAAAAAAAAAAAAAATGGAGGATAATTAGTTTGGATTGCTCCTTTAATAAATGATTCTAATATAGTAAATATTTTCTCTTCCTTACCAATAGGAGCAATCTTGCACTATACACAGGTAGTACAGATGTTGCCAGCTTCAGTGTTCTCTGTGTCGGGGAACCCCTCGGACCTGCGTTTCCTCCGGCAGCGGGAAATTCTCGGTGCGGGGTCCCATTCAGCAGAATTACCCCCCGTCGGCAGCCGTGACTTTTACTGTCACCGGAGACGTTGCGTTTCTTTACTCGTGTCTGGGGACAGCCTGGCTACAGCTGTATTTCTGAGTGTACGACAGGTGACCGTTCAGCTTAGGTTTCTAGAGCCCTCTGTACCGTCCGGCGACCAATATGAGGATTTAGTAAGAGCAGAATCGGTATCGGGTTTCTCTATATCACATTTCTATTCTGCTGCCAACTTTATCTATTCAGAGGTGTGAAACCGTTTATTATATAACTGTCAGCAGCTGAAAAGTTTACAAAACCGAGCCTTCACTACACAAGCCACACAAAGCCCTTATTGCTCGCCGACGTACGAAGGAAACGCTGTAGTTGTTAATATTGCAGCAGTATTATCACTGGTTGCAGTCGCTCTAATTGGAAGTTAGTCTCAGTCGATGGAGCTCATTCTCTGGATGTATTGTAGTGCATTGTATGCATGTATATCTTTATTGGTATAGCGCCGCCCATATACGTAGCACTTTACGGCAGTAATACATGTGATATAATGGGAGACATAATAGGAATACGCGCTACATACATAAAAGTAGACATTGGGAATGGAGTCCCTGCCCCGAGGAGCTTACAATCGCAGTGGCGTGTCAGTCTCTCTCAGTACTGCACCGTGGCACATTTTCCATTACATTGTGTCACTGATACGCTATGTATTAAAGAGCAGGTATAAGTTATGGTAATTCAGACTTGTACATGCAAATTCCCTCCCACCTACTTATATTACTCTGGGAATCACGCAGGTCACTGGGACGTCATTGTATTTTATTTGTATTAAGGGCAACATGGCTGGAAATGGTATCAATCTGAAACCATAAAAGGTTGGAAAACGTTCTTTGAACTTCATGTCAACATATAATAAAATAATAATACTAGTTTTTCATGTATAGCGCTGACAGTCTGTACATAACACTTTGCAAGCACGAGTCCCAGCCCTGTAGCTTAGAGATGCGCAAACTGGGGGAAGCAAACCGGGGGGTGTAACATTTTTGGGGGTGGGGGGGCGGCACTTACAGAGGCCCCGCGCTCTTCCCCATAACATTTAAATGAAATGCCGGGGGAGCACGCGAGGACTCTCCATAAGTCCCTTACCTTGTCTCTGGCGGCTTCTGGCAATGCGTGAGCATGGCAGCGTGGTGTCAAATAAAGTGATGTCAGAAAACGCCAGAGAAAAGGTAAGGGGCGGCAGACAAAAAAGTTTGTGCACCCCTGCTGCAGAGCTTACAAGCTACGGCCGAGTTTGAAGCATGGGAGACAGGTTAAAATCCCAGTATCCGCTCCTTGGGGCAAGTCACTTTATCTCCCTGTTCCTCTGGCACCAAAAACATAGATTGTAAGCTCTACGGGGCAGGGACCTGTGCCTGAAACAATTCTATGTACAGCGCTACGTACACTGTCAGCACTATGCAAGGAAAAGACTATTATTATTTGTTTATTATTTTGAGTATTCTAATAGCTGCTATGGTTACAGTTTAACAAATACAAGTTGAATAAGGACATATTATCAATAAGAAACGATTGAACACGTATCCCTGTAACTGTCAGTAGTGTTTGATAGTCACTCAGAAAGCCACAACAACAAGTGTGACTCGTTCAATAGCTCGTGGCTAAATGTGGAAAGAATGCTTTGGTCATTCTGACGGAGCTCTTAAAGAATTGAATTACAGAGCAGGTCTTAGCCCAGGTGTGGCCAACTCCAGTCCTCAAGGGCCACCAACGGGTCAGGTTTTCAGGATATCCCTGCTTCAGCACAGGTGGCTCAATTGAAGACTGACTGAGCCACTGATTGAGCCACCAGTGCTGAAGCAGGGATATCCTGAAAACCTGATCTGTTGGTAGCTCTTGTGGATCCCTGTGTTAGACAATTACCTGGAAAACCGTTTAATTAATTTTTTTACATCAGAAAGTCTCTAGAACAGAAAACTACAACAGAATGTAACAGGGAAGCATGTTATCAGAACGGAAACTGAAACACCACAAACAGCTCATTGTTGGAGCACACTTATGATACTGAGCTGCCTGTAATTTCTTTCCCAAGTACGACATGTTAACTGACTCTCTCCTTCCTGGATGCAGATCCTGTTTTGCACGCTGAATACGCACAAAATCGACATGGACAAACTCCTGGGGGGACAGATAGGCCTGGAAGATTTCATCTTCGCCCACGTGAAAGGAGCAAAGAAGGAAGTGGAAGTTTTTAAATCGGAAGATGCCTTAGGACTTACGATTACTGATAATGGAGCGGGAATTTCTTTCATAAAGGTAAACGTGTTTCATGTGTTGTAAAGCAAAGACAGTGGGGACGTATCTTCTTTATCGGCAGGAAACAAATATTGAGTCATAAACCAGCTTCACCAACTGGGAGCTTATTTCCATGCATATGTAAATCCGACGTTACCCTATTTAATGCAGGTGACCTTCAACACAATCCACTGCAAAGCATACTTGTCTGCGGTGGCTTGGAGTATTGCCAGAGGCTGGTTTCAAATGTAAAGCAACAATATGCCCTGACCGCCATTTCTTTCATTTGTATTTTATGACTCGCTTTAAGAGATCTCTCCCGGCCCATTCTGAGTCTGTTTTTACTGTTAAAATCTCATGCTCCCTTCAGGAGAGAGCATTGCTTTTTGAAATATTATGTGTCCGGGAGGTTAAAATGGGGCCCTTCTCGGAGACCAGTGCAGTCGGACGATTACCATGGTAATGTCAGCAGCTAGAAATGATGATTTTTAACACTTGATGTTCTTAACACTGAAAGAGAAGGAGATGCTCAGTGGGTAAGATACTAACATTATATAAGTTACATTTATCCCGGCTTCTGGGGGAGGGGGGCATTATTGCTTTAAAGTGGCAATCCAAGCAGCTCTGGGGCTGAACCCCTTTCCTTGGAGCTGCGGTGACCCCCTGCTTCGGGAGATACTTGCCTCTGTAGGGGCTGCCAGTAGCCGCTGCAGCTGGGATAGCTGGGGTTCATGTTATGGAGGTTTTTCAAAGCTCCTGTGTCCTGCGGGCCAATAAGAAGCCGTGACATCATCCGGTGCGGCTTTCGTATTGGCCCGCGTGACCGGGGGCTTTAATGTCCCCCCGAGATACTGTCACCCCCTGCAGAGGTAAGTAACTCCAGAAGCAGGGGGTCCCCGGAGCTGAAATTAATGGGGTTCAGCTCCGGAGACCCCCTGCTTCAAACCTATGTAAAAAAATTGGCGGCTTGGATTGCACATTTAAAAGATGCATAAATACACGAGTGGCAGCGCAGAATAAAATGCGGCTCATTGCAGGAAAGTGTCAGTGCGGTCAGCTGTCACTGACACAGAAATGTTAGGCCTCGGGCATGGTCAGCTGTCACTGACACAGAAATGTTAGGCCTCGGGCATGGTCAGCTGTCACTGACACAGAAATGTTAGGCCCCGGGCATGGTCAGCTGTCACTGACACAGAAATGTTAGGCCTCGGGCATGGTCAGCTGTCACTGACACAGAAATGTTAGGCTTCGGGCATGGTCAGCTGTCACTGACACAGAAATGTTAGGCCCCGGGCATGGTCAGCTGTCACTGACACAGAAATGTTAGGCCCCGGGCATGGTCAGCTGTCACTGACACAGAAATGTTAGGCCTCGGGCATGGTCAGCTGTCACTGACACAGAAATGTTAGGCCCCGGGCATGGTCAGCTGTCACTGACACAGAAATGTTAGGCCTCGGGCATGGTCAGCTGTCACTGACACAGAAATGTTAGGCCTCGGGCATGGTCAGCTGTCACTGACACAGAAATCTTACGGTGAATACCAAAGCAAGCATTTTATTTCATGTCAGTAAAGTTGTGCGTGTTGAAATTACCTTTCCTACTGCCTGGGTGTAACTTGGCTTTACTTGAGTGACATTTGTTAATTGACATTAAGTATTCTAATCTACAACATCTTGTACAATAAGCAAAGTCCTCCTGTCCATGAGGAAGTTGAGTATTAAATGGTTAAACATATGAGTGATAACATAGAACATGGTATGAACCACTGTGCAATAGTTATACGTATGATGGGTGAATGATATTGCTTTAATAGTTCAATAACCTGTCTTATTGGGAGATTACAAGCGGTAGTAGTATGATGAAACAGTCATTTGATAAGGGTACGTGTAAGTTACTAGCACTAAAACAGGGGTGGCCAACTCTAGTACGCAAGGGCCACCAACAGGTCAGGTTTTAAGGATATCCCTGCTTCAGCACAGGAGGCTCAGTCACTGACTGAGCCACTGATTGAGCCACCTGTACTGAAGCAGGGATATCCTTAAAACCTGACCTGGTGTTGGCCACTCCTGCACTAGAACGTGGCTCTACTCAAGCAAGGTAAACTGAGACATACATGTAATGGCTGAACAAAGAACCCAGCCAACTAGCAGTAATAATTCTAGACACACATATTTGCAAGTATCTCATTCCATGTATATAACCTCAGTTAGTTCAGGTTGAGGTAGTCTCTTGTAGTGCTAGCTACTCGCCCACTTATCAGAAAGTGAAGTAGTCGGTGCCACAGGTTCTATGTTATATTGCGTGTCTCTGAGCTATGAGGCTTACATACATTAAATGTATACTTTCTTTATTTACTATATCAGTGATATATATTCTTTTTTTCTGGCAGCAACACCTAGAACTGCAAGATGTAACTGCATTGAGGATATTGGATATATTTCGCTTAAAAGCATTAATTAAAAATGAATTTTCAATAATTGGCCATTGAATCATAATTATCTGCAGAATGAGGGATCACTTCATCTAAACGGCATTCATGAAAATAATCCAGGCATAACTTTATTCAGTCGTTCACTTGCATATACTTACAGCTGGGGGCAAAAGAGTGTCATGGAGTTATCTGTGAGTTCCCCGCACTCCCGGCTGGGAAGATGTTTATTGAGTTTATTATATTTATAAGATTTCGAAGACCGATGTTTTCTTTGTAAAACTTTTGGTCTGAGGTCAAATATAACGCAATTGACGATAGTAACAAGAGGTTACTGCTTAAAAGGGATCCTTCACTAACCTCCCTAATGGATCCAATGAAGTTTAAATATGATAGGCTTCATTATCATTTGAATAACTATGGTTCCTTGTACTACAGTTTGAATGGGTGTAGGATTAACGTTTTTTGGACAGGTGAAGAAAATAACAGACGAGTGCACGTGCAAACAAACACAGGCTCGATGACAAGTCTTTTAACACATTATCGACAGTTATTGAAAGATTTGTAGCTACAGATGAATTACAAAGTAGGGACACAATGCCCTCTGTTCACTTGTTTCTCTTTGTGATTGTGGATTTCTCTTTCGAGTGACCTTATTTCCATTTCTATTAGTTATTAATGAGCAGTTGTACTGGAACAGTCTGTCCATAGTTGGAAACATGTAAAGCTTGTAAGTACACAGCTGACATGGTGAATACCTGCCGATCTCAGTGCTTAGCGTTATGCTCTTATAGAATCATGTATTTTCCGCACATATATTTGTATCGGCTTAGGACACAAATCCTTTGTCTGTAATTGTTTGTGTGATAATATAATTGCAGAAAACGTTGAGGTCTCCATTATTACGGATTTTATTCAGTCTGACACATTTGTATTCTTGTGTTAGCGATTGTGGACGTGATCTTCCTACATATCTTCATTCATTGCAGTTAGGGGAAGGTAGACAATTATTATCCACCATGATGGGTTAATGCAGGAGAGGTCAACGCCAGTCCTCAAGGGCCACCAACAGTTCAGGTTTTCAGGATATCCCTGCTTCAGCAAAGGTGGCTCAATCAGTTGCAGCTTCAGCACAGGTGAGCCACCTGTGCTGAAGCAGGGATGTCCTCAAAACCTGACCTGTTGGTGGCCCTTGAGGAGTGGAGTTGGCCACCCCTGGGTTAATGTGTCGGTTGCACTAACGTTTGCTTGAACTTGAGCCTCCCATTGGCATTTATTTTATGTTGGAAAAGCAGCTAATTAAACAAATTAACCTTTTACACATAATTAACAAACACGTCTGCACATTCTGGCCACATTGGTGTTTTTAACGATTTCCTATCTCTGGTTTTTTGCAGCGCATTAAGGAAGGCAGCACTATTGACAAGGTGCAAGTAATTAATGTAGGTGATCATATTGAATCTATCAATGGGAAGTACATTGTTGGAACACGCCATTATGAAGTTGCCAAGATGCTGAAAGAGTTGGAAAAGGAACAGACCTTTTCCCTGAAGTTGATAGAACCGTTGAAGGCGTTTGGTGAGTGCAAACCTTCTATACACTACATTATCATTGATTTTAAGATTAAATAGCCAAATATATTAAATTTATAGCACAAGGGCATTTAATCGTGTTTTTAAAACAAATGAGTGTGGTTTTATTAGCCCTCCTTTGGCCAAACCATGGTGCCCGCTTGTAACAAAGATGTCTGTTTTTTTTATTTTATTTTTATTTAAACTAATCAATTTTGAATGTCTCCCAGAGGAGGATCTGGGTATTTTTGTGCCCGGGGGAAGTTCCAGCAACTGTGCCGCCCACCATCTCCTTCCTCCACCCCCCAACATTAAAAATAAATAAATAAAATAGAACCAAGGCAAAACAATACCGTCATTCTTTTTATCATTTGTACATTCTCTCCCCGTTTATCTCTCCCCTCACTTTCTCTCTATTACACACACAGTTCCCCACTTTCTCCTTCTCTATTTCACCCTTGCCTCCACCCATTCTCTCTCCCCATACTTCTCTCTTCTGCTCCCTCCCCTAACATCCCTCCCCCTGTTTTTTCCCTCTCCCTCCTTCCTCCCATTCTCTCTCCCCCTTCCTCCCATTCTCTCTCCCCCTTCCTCCCATTCTCTCTCCCCCTTCCTCCCATTCTCTCTCCCCCTTCCTCCCATTCTCTCTCCCCCTCCCTTCCCCATTCTCTCTCCCCCTCCCTTCCCCATTCTCTCTCCCCCCTCCCTTCCCCATTCTCTCCCCTCTTCCTTCCCCATTCTCTCCCCCCTTCCTGCCACATTCTCTCCCCCCATCCCTGCCACATTCTCTCCCCCCATCCCTGCCACATTCTCTCCCCCCATCCCTGCCACATTCTCTCCCCCCATCCCTGCCACATTCTCCCCCCCATCCCTGCCACATTCTCCCCCCCATCCCTGCCACATTCTCCCCCCCATCCCTGCCACATTCTCCCCCCATCCCTCCACCCCACCAATCTCTCTCAACTCCCCGTCTCCCTAGTCTCTCTCAACTCCCCCTCCCCCCCAGTCTCTCAACTCCTCCCTCCCCTCACCACCTGCCTGTCTCTACCCCTCCCTGCCCCCACCACCAATCTCTCTCAACTCCCCCCCCAGTCTCTCTCAACTGTCCCCCCCCCCACCACCTGTCTCTCTTAGCTCCCCCACCAAAATCCCTACCTATGGAGCAGGGGGCAGACACCAGAAATTTTATGACTGACTTCTGGGTCGGATCGCTGGGGCTAATTCCGCCCCCCCGCTGCAGCCACCTCCTGACCGACCACACATCAACCCGCCTGCACCCCTAACCTTCTGCCCCCGGGGCAGCAGCCTCGCTCGCAGACCCCCCCTCTGATATCTCCCATTGAAATTGTAGTCTGCTTCCACATATTTGTCTGAATGTAACAATGAAGAAGAGATCGGAATACCAAAGTCGTTATTGGACACAGCAGCTACAGTACAGTACCACGAAACAGAACCCGTCCCGTTCCATCTTCTGCACACAATGAAAGCGTTGTTATGTCCCGCTCCCTGAAAATCCTGCACCAACGTCACTTTTTTCAGTTTCTAAAGGCAAAATGTGTCAAGAGTTTAGAAAAACCATTTAACAAAAGCCCCATAAGGAACTCACACTTATTAAAAAGGAATTGTCTTATTGGAAACAGTGGCTTTTGTAAATGGCTTTGGTAGCGTCAGTTCTTTCTGTGAAATTAATATAAAAATTGCCTGTTATGATTGAGTTTTTTGCCCAAGCTCATGAGTTACAATGTTGCACTTTGTTCAGATAGAACATTTGTGCCCATACAAGAAATCCGTGGCAGTTTTGGGCTGATTCATCGCTGTGTGATCGGCAGCATTGGACCTTATTGAACGACCCTTTTTTTTCAATATAAATCATCTTAGTTGAATGCAATAATTTATTTCATAGGTAATTAGGTTTTTATTTGAATGGATTTATTACAATGTGTAGGTGTTGTTGTCTCTTGGACTTTTTGATATCCCTTCTTGTTATATAACTTGCTATTTTATTATAACAAGGCAAACAAGAATGTACACGGCAGATTTAGACTTTTATTGAGTTGGAGTTTGGTGGCACAATATTTGTGGTCACAGTTTGGTTGTTTTGCTGATGGCAGAATGAATGACTGTCAGTGATTAGTATTAAAATGACAATGTTTAGGAGTTTTAACAATGTTTTAACTTAATCAGAAAAAATTGGCTTTACAGAAAAGGATCCACTCAGTATTTTTGCCTCTGTTTTGCCACTTTATATAATGTTCATTGGACATACAATAGTTTTTATTGAGTCACAGTGACAGTGACAGTACTGATAATGAGAGAATTATATCACATCGAAAATTGCTGAGAGGTTTTGACTTACTCAATTGAGTGTGACACTATTAAATATATGTTATTGAAAATCCCCCAAAAGATATTGTTGTAACCAGAAAAACCGAATAATAAACACTCTTGGACTCATGCAAACTGTGTTTGTGAATTCATCATAAGAGAGATGTGTCGCTCCATGAACCTGCAGGTATTAGCTGTATAATGCATATGAAACAGGTTCCTTTCCACTGGATTTGCTACTCCAAGAAGAAAAACAACATACATTTGCTGAGCAGAGAAACCAGTAAGATGATCCCAAGGGAAAGATGAGAAGGAAAATGGATAGAGAAGACACTGAAAAGTGTGTGTGATTAGGGGTGAAGGAGTCAGGTTCCTGAAAGTGGGGGAAGAACAGAGAAAGATCCAAGTGAAAAAACAACAACTTTGAGAAAGGGCAGGAACATTAATGCCTAAAATGAAAGATGCTGCGAGGCACACCACAAAAAAGATGCATGAAAGTGGCAACCAAGGGACATACTGTACAGTACTCTGAGACTGTAGCCCAGGGGTGACCAACTCCAGACCTCAAGGGCCACCAACAGGTCAGGTTTTCAGGATATCCCTGCTTCAGCACAGATGGCCCAATCAGTGGCACTGTTAACAATTGAGCTCACTGTGCTAAAGCAGGGATATCCTGAAAACCTGACCCGTTGGTGGCCCTTGAGGACTGGAGTGTGCTACCCCTGTGGTAGCCTGTATGAACTATCGCTGCATATCGGGATATCCATATAATAGGGGGATGTTTTGCAGACAATCAGAAAATATATTAGAAAAGTGCCTGACATCTGTTACTGATTATCTGTTTTTTTTTAGAGAGCACTTACATATATTTCTCAGGCATGTATAGCATATGATTTTAATTTTCCCAATGGGAAAGGGACACATTTTCAACAGGTCTGTTTATGAAGCAAAAAACTTAAAAAATAGTTAAATACAGTATGTGTTCTTTAAACTAATACCTCTTTCATTTTAAGGAAGCAGTGTACATATTAAAGCTGCATTTCAGTCTTTTTTTTAATTTTTATTTATTTTGTTACTTCAATAGTTTCATGTGTGCAATCTCTAATTACCTAAAGAACTGCATAGCTGCAGGTCAATTCGTTCTCCATGTATTGATTGTCGAAATTTGGTGACATCATTAGTGAAGGGATCTGTTTTTTTTTCTGCTTCTGTCCGTCAGTGGAAGCTCATGAATATTCATGAGCACTCCTGCACTGACATGTGCTAGAGGGAGGGCACGGCTGACAAAGAGGTATGCCAGGGCTTGTGACAGGTCATGAAGGGGCAGTGCCTTAGCAAATGGCTGTTAAAATAGAATACAAGAAAATTGGTCTTTCAAAGTTGTTTTTTTAAAAACAGAAAATGCTAAAAGTATTTTTTCTTACTACAGAACTGATTTAATAAAAAACCCACACATGCAGGATATTGACTGAACTGCAGCTTGAATTGAGGGAATTAGGTTGATACTCTGAGCACTCAGTGAGTAACTTGTTGCTTCTTGTCCATCTCAGCACAGATCCCTATAAGCTCACACCAGACAAATCATGCGGCAGAAATACAGCCACTTCTCATTGTTAGTCCTTGTTTTAAACGTGTCAAAGGGGAAAACAATATATATGTTTATAGAGTTTATGTATACATATATATGTATATACTACAAGTATAGATAGAATACAGTGTATTCTAACACTTAAATGCTTTGAGCATCATTTTTTACACAGCTATTTTCTGTAAATGTTAAATACATTTTCCTCTAGATGGAGCTATTACATTACAGTAAATATATTTTTACAAAATGTGTCTGTGACTAAGTACAATGTAACGTGTCCTTGCCATAGATTCTGTGTTTAATAGTGGCTATGTCACATTAGGAAACTAAACAAGAAGCAAAAAGGCCATGTTTTAATCAATAGGATTTAGTAACAATGGAAAAAGGTAACATTCACTTAATGCTGTAATGTTCTGCATTTTTTATTTGGCGAGTAAGCTTCCTGTTTCATTAAATCAGCACTGGCATTTACCTAGTTACATGCAAAAAAGTCAAAGATTTCACAAAGTTCTTTGCCATTTTAATGTGTATTTTTAACTTCAATCAAGATGGCAAATAACAGGCATATAACTGGATACCCAGGACAAGTATTGCATACCTAATTGAGGAGTTTGGGATTACGGAATTATTGATACATTGATGAGTAACGCGTTATGAAGCAACTCTTCGAAAATTCACATGAGCTTGAGTTTGAGCTGCTGTCAAAGTCTTTTAGTGCTGAACTTGATGAGCACATTCTCCCTTTTCCTCAGGTGTAGACGGCAAGGTCACTTTGACATAACACACCCAGGTACTGGGAATATTTTCTAGAGCGAGCATACTTCCGTAGCGAAGATCTGTGAAACATTCACAAACTGGAGGAACAAGGATCACTTGCAAAAAAAGTCACAAAAATGTCAACATTGGAAAAAAGTTTCTTAGTGGGTAAAATTCAGCACTTTTTAAACGCTTGCAAACATTACCGTATGGAACCGGAGCATCTTCACACGTCTGTTCATTTTTTTTTTTACATTTTAAATAATAGAATATACTGGACCATTATTTAATTCTCAAACTAATGTGAATCTGAGATGGGTCACAGAGCCTGAGAAAAGTCTCTCACCGTGGGACAAGTACAATAAATGCTGCTCATGATACATTTCCCTCCACCATCTTCCATGAGAAAACAAGCATGGAGCACAGTGGGTGTGGGGGACAGTCCTTCCACATGGGAACTCACTGTGGGTATCGCCAAAGTGCTTTTATTTTTCAGTGGTGTGAAAGTTACCTATCCCCGTGATACAGCAAATAAGTCCTATTTAATATGACATTCTCCTCTAGACTCTTCTGATACAATGCAGAATTTATGGTTGTGTCAATGATGGCAAACCGTCCAGGTCCTGAGGCAGCAAAGCAGCCCTTAACTATCACACTCCTACCACCATGCTTGGTGGTGGAAATTAGGTTCTTCTCTTCGAACGCAGTTTTGGTTTTTGCCAAACATAACGTTTCTCATTGAGGCCACAAAAAGTTCTACCTTTGACACGTTTGTCTAGGTAACTTTGTTCCAGAAGTCTTGTGGATCATCAATGTGCTCTTTGGCGAACTTCAGGTGTGCAGCAATGTTCTTTTTAGAGAACAGTGATTTCCTCCCGGCTATCCTTCCATGAACACCATTCTTGTTCAGTCTTTTCCTAATAGTTGAGTAATGAACACACACACTAGCCAAGGTGAGACTGACCTGCAGATCCTTGGATGTTACTCTTGGGTTACGGAAACGGGGTGATATCCCTATGGATAAAATATTTCGTTTTGAAGTTAAAAGCATATTGTGATTCATGTATCTGTAATTGAAAAAGGGTGCTCAGGTAATCTCCCATTTATTGTTAATTGTTTCCATTCCATCGCTGGCTTGGTACAGTGCTCTGAGTGTAAGTTACAAGTGAGTACATTTGGCTTTCCATTCCCTAAATTCAAAGCATAACACTCATGTCAGTCAAACCCTTATTTATTTCTTTGCTGTATGTTGGAGGCCTTTCTGGCAGGGGCAGTATTGCACTAAATACAAAATTGATTGCAGCTTTTAAAAGGCAGTACTGTAAAGTGGAGACAAAAAAACAGCGCACAACGCAAATAGTGAAGTATGAAAAAAACAAGTGTATATTAAAATAGGGGATAAATATTCTGCGTACATCAAGGTATTAGGACATAAACATTGAGTGTGTTAAACACACAAGTTACCACTCGGCGGCCGCTCATACAGGAGTCAGGAGTATGTTTCCCTTGACAAGCGTCTGGGACAGCAGCTGCGATGCTTCTCCTTCCTAGGAACACCTCTGCATTCGGTCACCGTCTCTGTGGGAAACTTCCTTCTGGTCAGCTGGGCTCCAGACGAATCGAGCGATCTGCAGCCTGCAGACGCACTAGGAGGGTCCCCGGATTGATCAGTGAGGACTTGGGTGGTTCGCAGAGCTCCCCGTTTAGTGCAGCCACAGGCGGAGGTGAACTGGCTGGCTGGGAATGAAACTCCAGTATGCCGCGCTGTTGCTCCGTATTTGACGCTGCGGAGTGACGTCACAATGGCGATTTCCAAAAGTATACAGCAAGAGCGGAATAAAGTATTTAAAGTGCCCAAAATGCACACAAATGATAGAGTAGCAATAAAACACATAGACCAGGTATATCCTATGCGTTTCGTAGTTACATCTACTTCATCAGGGAAGTAGTTGAAGTAGTAGATGAAGTAGTTGTAACTACGAAACGCGTAGGATATACCTGGTCTATGTGTTTTATTGCTACTCTATCATTTGTGTGCATTTTGGGCACTTTAAATACTTTATTCCGCTCTTGCTGTATACTTTTGGAAATCGCCATTGTGACGTCACTCCGCAGCATCAAATACGGAGCAACAGCGCGGCATACTGGAGTTTCATTCCCAGCCAGCCAGTTCACCCCTGCTTGTGGCAGCACTAAACGGGGAGCTCTGTGAACCACCCAAGTCCTCACTGATCAATCCGGGGACCCTCCTAGTGCGTCTGCAGGCTGCAGATCGCTCGATTCGTCTGGAGCCCAGCTGACCAGAGGGGAGTTTCCCACGGAGACGGTGACCGAATGCAGAGGTGTTCCTAGGAAGGAGAAGCATCGCAGCTGCTGTCCCAGACGCTTGCCAAGGGAAACATACTCCTGACTCCTGTATGAGCGGCCGGCGAGTGGTAACTTGTGTCTTGTACACACTCAATGTTTATGTCCTAATACCTTGATGTACGCAGAATATTTATCCCCTATTTTAATATACATTTGTTTTTTTCATACTTCACTATTTGCGTTGTGCGCTGTTTTTTTTGTCTCCATATCTCTAGTGTTTGGGGGGTGCCGAGCCACCCCCTGTTTTATAGCAGCAGACGCTTTCTACATCACACTACACGGTTATGTAAAATTCATTATATTTTCACACTGTGGTTTCTTGTGGTTTCACCGATTGGGTAATAATTAGAAGGGTATATGTTATTACACATTGTATGACTGATAATACTAGAGGTTCATTAGTTGCGCACAATATATTTTGTTCGCCACAGTACTGTAAAGTGTTGCTAAGTGTTGTAAATGGTTACATTGCGTTCATTACATCTCCTTTCAGAGCTTGTTTGCACCAGATGTACACAAGTACAGTATTTGCAATAACACCGTGCTCGTCTGACACTTGTATTCTGCAGTTTTTGTGTTTCATGTTGGACATTGTTGAACTAAAAAAATTGTTTCTTCGAGATGACATTTGATGACACATTTTCCTGAGACTTTAAAACATGTCCCATCTCATGGCCCATGCTGATTGTGCAAAGTGATTTTCCTTGGTGAAAGTTCCCTAGCTGGTTTAGTAAATAACATTTCTAGATACGGCATACTGAATTTATTGGGCTTTTGATCAAGCCCAGTTTGATGTAGTGTAATCATACGTTTTGAAACGGATTCATATGAAATTATTTACAGCAACCGCTCTACCACCTCCAACGTCCCAAACATGGGATTTTGCCAGAAAGCGGTTGAATAAGGAAGTAAGTCCTGCTCTGTGCGTACAGTAGATCAGTGGCAAGTCCACATTCAATCCAAGTGGTGTTAGTGTTTTTAATTTGTGGATCCAAAAAATCTTTTTTTGGCTTAGATCCAGTTCTCTGCCTTGTGGCACTAATTAAATTCCCATATATCTTAATCCTGTTGGATCAGAATTATGACGCATGTTTAGATACACTGTGAGTAATAACACCCCTATGAATATTGCTCTGGTGTTCCAGGATGCGCGTTCGAATTGGTCTCTTGATTTTTCCTCTATATTGAAGCCCGCATGTGCATTCTAATAAATAGATAAATGTATGAACTGTAGGTCTGAATACGTTATCAGTTTTGTATGTTTCTTTCTTTGTTTTTGATTTGAAAAATATTTTCTCTGTAGCGTTATGTTCACAAGCTGTACACGATGCACACCCAGAGAATCCTTTAGGTTTGTTCAAAAACCCTGAATCTTCATTTTTATATTTTATTTTCCTTAGGCCACTTGGTGCTATCTTATTTTTAATATGACATGTCTTTCTAAAGATAGCATTTGGTCTCACGGGAATTACATTTTTTAATAGGGGATCATTTAAAGTAAATGCCAATGTTTTTTCAATTATACTTTTAATATTATTTGATTCCCTATTATATTCTGTCAGAAATGAGACACTAAAGTATTTCTTTATCTTAGTGTCTGATGATGATTCTTCTATTACCTTAGTTAGATTTTTTTCTCTCAAGATTTTTTGTTTTCTCCATGGAATTATTTAAAAGGTCTTCACTGTAATCTTTTCCTAAAAATCTTTTTTTTTAAATTTCTGCCTGATCTATAAAAACATCCTCGTCTGTGCAATTTCTTTTTATTCTATGAAATTGCCCAAAAGGCACATTGTCCATCCATTTAGGATGTTGACCGCTTGTCCTCAGTATGTAATTATTAGTAGCTACTAATTAGATACTAATAATTACATACTAAGGACAAGCTGTCACCATCCTAAATGGATATTAAGCACCGCCTAATATAATTTTGTTGCGGTTAAATTAACCACAACATTTAAACGGTGATTGCCGGGTCCGGGGGAGAGTGCGGGGCTTCTGCAAGTGCCGGTGCCGGCATCTTCTCGTGCTACCATGTTACGATGTGTCACCACGACGTCACATGAGCCACATTGCGATGACAATGTGACATGTGACATTGCAACAGGAGGAGATGCCGTCTTCGGAGCAAGTAAGAATGTCCACCATGTCCACTCTGCAGTGAGCCCCGCAATTCTCAGAGTCAGTCCAGCTCCCATTCCTTCTAGATGGTAAGCTTCTTAGTGATCTCATTATCTATTGTTCCTTTATGTCTCAAGTTTGATGCATTTTATGTTTTGTTCTTGTCCTTACCCCCACATTGTGCTGCCCTGCGGAACACCATACAAATAAAAGATAATAATAATATTAATAAACGGGTTACTGACTATTAGAACATAAGCTATTAGTAAAAAGTGTATTCCTTGTCAAACAGGATACATTGTACTATGAATTTATGCTGATAAATGGGGTATTACATTATTTTGACTCAAACTATGCCTAAAGTTTAAATTGAATGATATCACGGCCTCTGTGCCAGAATTCCTTGGTAACACGTCAGGAGAACCTGATTAATAAGGGTATACGTGTTCACTTTTGTATTTTGAACCTCTCAGTCTCTCATTGATCTATTAGCTGTTTAGGCACAATCTTTGGGAGAACAGATGAAAGTGGGACCTGACCCAGTTTTGATTTGGTAATATTGCTTTGGGTTTCCATTGGTGTCACGATTGTGTTGTCCAAGCAGCAGTGTTCTGATGCATTTCCCTCACTGGGTCAGTCCCAGAACGCAGTATGATTAGCATGGGCCTAACCCTGCAGTGCATCATTTAAACACACCTTGTACAAGCAACACCTTGTGTAGTAATACTAGTTTGCCATTCTAAAATATATCTGATGGGTTTTTTGCTTTTGATTCTGTACATTTCTCTCCAGAGACAGTTGTGTGAGCTGCTGTGTAGAGGATGCTAGAAACCTGAAAATGTAGCTTTTCTGACTCTGCCAGGATAATGTACAGATTCCCAGCCATTATCAGCACGTTGAGATGTATTTCTGAGAAATGAAAGAACAGTCTGGGAGTACTGAAGAGTGGCACTTTCAGCCATCTAAAGGGTTGTACAAGACAGGGAACAAAAAGTCTCAAATAAACCAATGATGCTAGAAAATGAAAAAAAAAAAAAAAGAAAGAGAAAATGGCATTTTAGTGGAATCTCAATCATATCTCAAGTGAGAAAAAGAAATGAGAAAAAAAAGCATCTGGCCTAAAATCAATGTAGAAAATAGTACATTTTACCAATGAACAGTTCAGCATTAACCGTTTTAGTGCCAGAGGTACCTCTGGCTGTGAGGAGAACGCTCTGTTGCTGATGTAGGTTAACGCTAAATAAATTACACTATTGGTATTGTAGTAAATTGCGGGAGAGTGAAAACAAAGAAAAACCTGGCGCCAAAAGTTCATTGGACAATCCTGTACTCCTCAGGGGATCAGCACACTTGCTTGACAGGCCATATAGGGGGAAAAACACAAACGGACACAGATCATAGTGCAACACTGTAGGGTTAAAACAGGTCTACACTAATACACACACTGCACATATAACATAGAGACTCCTAGTGACTATAAAAACTATTTATTAAATAAAAAGAACTATGCCATAAAATGGTTTGGACAAATGAGAACACCGCTGGTCATCCAGATGTGAAAAATCAGAGCCCTACTTACAAGCAGCAAGGCAAATACAGGCAATGCAGCAAATAGTCTTCCGGCTGCTGCTGATGTCTTTGCAGAGATGTGATTCCTGCTGCACCGTGACTCTCGTGCTGACTCTCCCTCCAGGGGTTAACAGGAACAGTGGCAGTGTTGGAGGCCTGCTTGTGGGGCTCACAGCTCTCCTCCACGTGAGGCTGCTCTCCTCACTTCCTCCTCCGGTTACACAGGCTGTCTCAGCGTGCCTGCACGCGAGTGTGCACGTGCCCTTAAAGGGACAGTACAAGCGTCCTGTATGCCAAGAACTAACGGCTGCAATGGGGCTCAAATGTGACCAAGTGTCCCAAAAAGTCCAATACCAAGCTCAAAGTGACTGTGTCACCTGCCCTACGCGTTTCGTGGATGTTACTCCACTTCCTCAGGGGCTACAAAGACTGACACTGAATGACATGTACATATACCCTAACCAATTAAATGATGAAATGGCCCAAACAAACATTAGTTAAATGCAACCATTACTTAATGGATGACACCTTATCTATTTGACTCTGTACCAGCAGTAGCATACTAAGTGGCTTAAGCAGGTTTGTTTATCCTTTGGCCACAATTTGGCATTTTGGTATATATCAATGCCTATTATGATATTACATCTGGCCTCAATTTTGGGATATATGGTTATCAGTTGATATCTGAATGTTTTTAATGTTGTTTAATGTATTGTATGTGTATTATGTTGTTAGAGACGTAGTGATTTGATATTAATGACATGCAGGCTATACAGCCTAATTGGGCAATTAATTTTTAATTGGTTAGGGTATATGTACATGTCATTCAGTGTCAGTCTTTGTAGCCCCTGAGGAAGTGGAGTAACATCCACGAAACGCGTAGGGCAGGTGACACAGTCACTTTGAGCTTGGTATTGGACTTTTTGGGACACTTGGTCACATTTGAGCCCCATTGCAGCCGTTAGTTCTTGGCATACAGGACGCTTGTACTGTCCCTTTAAGGGCACGTGCACACTCGCGTGCAGGCACGCTGAGACAGCCTGTGTAACCGGAGGAGGAAGTGAGGAGAGCAGCCTCACGTGGAGGAGAGCTGTGAGCCCCACAAGCAGGCCTCCAACACTGCCACTGTTCCTGTTAACCCCTGGAGGGAGAGTCAGCACGAGAGTCACGGTGCAGCAGGAATCACATCTCTGCAAAGACATCAGCAGCAGCCGGAAGACTCTTTGCTGCATTGCCTGTATTTGCCTTGCTGCTTGTAAGTAGGGCTCTGATTTTTCACATCTGGATGACCAGCGGTGTTCTCATTTGTCCAAACCATTTTATGGCATAGTTCTTTTTATTTAATAAATAGTTTTTATAGTCACCAGGAGTCTCTATGTTATATGTGCAGTGTGTGTATTAGTGTAGACCTGTTTTAACCCTACAGTGTTGCACTATGATCTGTGTCTGTTTGTGTTTTTCCCCCTATATGGCCTGTCAAGCAAGTGTGCTGATCCCCTGAGGAGTACAGGATTATCCAATGAACTTTTGGCGCCAGGTTTTTCTTTGTTTTCACTTTCACTTTCTCTGTCAGTACTGACAGTATTACTAGGCAGCCTTTATATATATATATTTTGCAATTGTCACACTGGTGTTTTAGTCTTTAGCGCTTGTGCACATTTTTTCTTTTTCATAAATTGCGGGAGAGACTGTTAGGGGTAAACTATTAAAGGCCCATGTTAAACAAAAACATTTCCTTTGATAAACGCAAATGTCTTTGATAAACTTGGTGCATTAATTTTGCAGACAGTTCAGAGAGCGGGCACACTTCCTCAGGGCTGGCTGCTTCCGAATACATTGGAAATGCATCCCCTGGAAACTAGCTTCATATACACACAGCATATACACGAGCAGAGAACAGACGTGCACACATTTACATGCAAACTTGCAACTGTATGCCAATAGTGGCAGATGAAACAACACATCATTTTGGGGGATTCTGCTTAGGGTTGTTCGGTGTCCAGTATTAAACCGGACTGTCCTGAATTTGGACACCACTCTGTTCAGAAAAAAATAGAGATAATACTGTATTATCTCTCTGGGCGTTTGTGTATACCGGTATTACCTCTCTAGGTGTGTATGTGTATACCGGTATTACCTCTGGACATAGTGACCTAACCGGATTGGGGGGGCCACCGGTTTTCCCTGAGAGAGCAGGGCTGTTGCTACGGGGCTGGGCAGCTCCCTCCATTCAGATTGTCTGCATTACCCAGCAGCAGCCAATCAGGAGGAGATGTCAGGAGGTGGGGCCAAGGAAAGGAGGAAACTGCATGGAGTGGAGAGAGTTGAGGGGTGTGTATGTGTGTCTCGAGCGCATCACACCTTTCACCATTGTGTCCAGTATTTTTGGAGAAGCCACCTTAATCCTGCCCCCTTTTGTCAGCCTTGTTTTGTTTCATCTGCCACTTATGGAATACATTGTATACTGCATACTGTACGGGTGTGCCGTACGTCTGCTCTGTGCTTGTGCATTTCTTTTGCACCCATTTTGTGGAACTGAAACTTTTAAAAATAAGCCTCTGTAAACCAGGCTGTAAAATATTTATGGAATCGTTTGTATAAATAGCTCTCTCTACTGCGAGACTTGTTAGAAAACAGAACCAGCTTTATAAAAGACAAACAAATCCTTTTATATCGCTGTGAAATGTTTCCCTTTGATAAGGGATGGTGTTATTGACTTCAGTTTTACACCAGGAGTCTTTGATAAATGACCCTTGTTTAAATTTGCATACGGGCACAAAAACTCATCAACATTGTTCATTTTTGATTAACATTTTTGCTGTCACTCCCATGGATGTTTTTACATTTCAAAAAAACTTAATGGAGCAGGTATTTTGTCTAATACTCCCAAACTCTTTCAACTCACTTTTGTGGAGCACTTGAAAGAATTGGATGTGGAATTGGTTGTGCTTCCTCAGGCAATAGTAACAGTTGTAAATAATACACAGGTCGGCTTTGTTCCAAGGTTTTCTCGGGTTTCTTTTATTTATTCTTTTTGGCAGGAAAGCCTTGCATGACACAGCACTGGATTGAGCTGTATATTCCATCCACTCAGTGCTGGGACGATGATAAGATTTGTATTTATAATATTCATGAAAGGTCTGCTTGACACTGTTACCTCATTATATATTGCGCCTTCATGTCTCAAGTTGTATGTAGGCTACGTCTTGTTGTTGTCTTTACCCCCATATTGTAGCACTGAGGAATATGTTGGCACCAGACAAATAAAAGATAATAATAATAAATGGATTACTCACTATTAGAACATAAACTATTAGGCTACGTAAAAAGCGTTTGGTTTGTTTGTACATGTATGATCAAAAAAGGGTTTTAAATAAACTTGAAGGTTGAATATTTGGAATACTGAACTTACAAAAGGTCGGTTTTAATGGAAAGAAAAAGAGATGGGAAATTGTCTCAACTTTTCTCCAGAATGCTTTAATTTCATGGTCTCCTGACTCATTATTCTATATGAGACCTCAGCACTATGACTAGTTTCTAAAGACATGCGTTGTGGTTTAAGTAATGGTAACCTCAGTAGCATCCACATTCTATTGGGGTTTTTGCCATAACTTGTTTATTAAAGCCTTGAACATCATTTTAAAATAAATGTCGTCTCAAACCACATTACAGTATACAGTGTATGCCCCAGATTTCACTTCATGGATTGGAAACCGTTTTGTTCCCTGTGCTTTTGGTCCATGGATCATTTATGCGGCCACTACTGTTTTAATTAACATTGCACCAATCATTAGTAAAAGTAATAATTGTTTTATTTGGTATGTTGCACTAAAAAGAATGGATATACAGTATTTGTGGTATTATGGCTCACAGAAATACATGGAAGCAGGCACACGGTCTTTCTAAAGGTGCAGTTTATTGTGCCACCAAAGGTCCAACGTTTCGGCAAATAGATTGCCTTTATCTCCTTGATAAAGGCAATCTATTTGCCGAAACGTTGGACCTTTGGTGGCACAATAAACTGCACCTTTAGAAAGACCGTGTGCCTGCTTCCATTCCTTTGCTCAAGTACCTCTGGGATGTCTGGACCTCCCTGGATACAGCGCACCGGCAGATAAGTACCCCCCTCCAGCACCTACCAGCGGTGTGCATGTGCTTCTACATATCACAGAAATACATGTACATATAAGTTTTTAAATAAAGAAATTGTAGAATGGAAATAACCAAGCGTATACATTTTGGTGAAAGGCAGTCATACATTGATACATTTTTTGGAAAGGCAGTCATACATTGATACATTTTGGGAATGGCAGTCATACATTGATGACCAGGTCCCATTTGCATCAGGATAGAGGAGGGGAGTAAGGTGTAGGACAAAAGGAGGCGTAATGTTTAGTTTACAGCAAGGTGAATAAGTAGTTCTTCCATGTATTTAGTGGTGCTAGGCCGGAGAACTAAATATCCAGGTTATTAAATGGTAGTAGCAGAAGTATGATGATGGCTGTACAGGAGTGAAGGATGAAGGGAGCATAGGTCCGGTTGTTGTCTCATCTTCAATCGGTGGTAGGGAGAAGATGAACAAATATAATGATGCATCGGGACAGGAGAGGCCAACTCCAGTCCTCAAGGGCCACCAACAGGCCAGGTTTTAAGGACATCCCTGCTTCAGAACAGGTGGCTCAGTCAGTGGCTCAGTTTTTTGGAGTTACCTACAGACATAAAGTTCTGGTGTAAGAAACATACTAAACATACTTTGTTGTCCTTTTTATAGAAATGATTGAACCAAGGACAAGAGGCGGCAAAACAACGGAAGGTAAAATTTCCACTGGAAGAGAAACATTACGATTACGATCAAAAGGACCCGCCACGGTGGAAGAAATGGTGTGTACGTCTTACTACAGTTTACACACAGTCATTAGTTTTTGGGACGTGTATGAAGCGCGGCCTCCAGACTGTGCACCTAGAAATGCTTTCCATTAAACAGATATAGGAGTAGTTGGAAGAGAGACAACTGTAAAGCAGAGGTCTGGGAGTTTGCTTATGAACTAACGTGATTGAGGCTATTCATGAGAATGAATCTTTTATTCATTGGCTGTCTATTAGGGTATCATCCTCTGAGCATAAATATTTAATCATAAGGGATTGTATGTAATCTCAGGTCATGAACAATTTAATGTTGGAAATTGGTAAAGTATAACCTCTGTGATAGTTCAGCTATAACATGTAATCGCATACATCTCCTGTTTTCTTAAAACCGCTAGTGCTCTGCTAATGTCTGGGAATTGTAAATGATCTGGGTGCCTTTCAGAATATATTTTTGCAGCTATAGGCTTGATCTGGTATTGCATTTCTGCCATTGCAAACATCTGTGTGGTCAGGCAGCTTAGTTTATTCAATACCACAGGAATGCATGAAAGCAACATTAAGAATAAAAGTTTAACATATAAAACAAGAATTTCACATTCGAAATTAAATAAAAATACGACGTGTGAGCACATTCACATGTCTCAGACAGGTCTGCAACCTGCTTTTCACCATTATCTCCTAGCATACATCCCTTCCACTTCTGCTGGGGATTCTGGGAAATGACATGAGAATGAGCACACACTGTCACCTTTTGCTTCAAATCCATTTTAACATGGACCCCTATAAGTATATGCCTGCCGCATTACACAATTTATCAGCACAGCCGGGGTGTAAGAAGTGCAGAGCCAGTAACCCTACTCACAGACAGCTGTTTCTACCTTTTGGGTCTCTGAAGTGTGAGGTTGGTTATACTGGCTTTGCTATGTGAAACTGGAATATGTTTCAACCACACATAAATTATAGTAAGTAAACATGTGACACAACCCCTCCCCCGTACAAAGCACAGTAAATACAAATATCCCTTGTGAGCACATTCTAAACTAGAAGTCTTTGTGTATTAAATGCGTTTGGGAGGATAGTCTTCTCTCTCCTGGTATGTACCTCACATGTATGGTGGGTGGCTAGTATTTTAGGTTCTGATTTGAATAAATACTCAGAAATGTCATTTCACTCCTTACTGTTTCCAGCCTACTGCATTTGAAGAGAAAGCAATACAAAAAGTTGATGATCTTCTTGAAACTTACATGGGTATAAGAGACATCGAACTAGGTGAGCTTTTCCTTTAATCTATGTATAATAAAAGCCAATAAAGGCGTAGCCACGGCTGTGGTCGTAATGTAGTAGGCCTCATCCCCACTGTCCGCAGCTGCGCTCGTTACGGCGTGCGCGTCACAAACAAGAACCGGCCTTCTATGGGGCCGGCCCCAGTAGGTACCTGCGCGCGCCTGGAGAAAGTGCCATGCGCGCCCGCATTTTTGAAAAGACAAGGATTTTGTCTTTTTCATGCGGCGACGGCGTCACGTGGTTTCCTGTAACCAATGAGAGCGCAGAACAGGATGTGACGTCATGGCTGCGTCCCATCGCACAGAGTAGCTGGTTCCACTGATCGCAGCTTTTCCGTGTGCACGCGCAGCCAGACGCTCCGCCACGAACGTGCACACGCTCACTGGGACCGTAGCCTTAGAATCACTTCCTGTTTGAGGGCGGAGCTTGTCGCCAGTACACACTGGAAGTCGATTTGTTTGTACATTTATGATTAAAAAGTGGTTTTAAAGAAACTTGAAGGTCGTGCCTTGGTTGAATAATTGGAATACTGAACGGATGAAAGGTAGGTCATAATGGGGAGAAAGAAAGAGGGGAAATTCTCTCTGTTTAACTCCAGAATGCCTTAATGTCATGGTCCTGCAGAAGGAATTGTGGGGTTTTTACTGGTGTATCTTTGGCTCAGCGCCCAACACAACACACAATTTAAGATTGTTTCATAAAAGAATTTTTCTTGACACATGATTGCAATGTCAAACATTTGCCTGAGTTCATATGAAGTTTGCCCTCCGATTTTGGGAAATGAAACACAAACTGGGCCTGCAGCTTGTTTGAGCCGTTTGCCCGTGACTCACCACATCCCCTGTAAGCTGTGATTTTTAGTGCAACAAAAAGTTCAGATTTGCAGCCATATGGCCCCAGTAATGTTTCCTGAGCTGAGGACCTGTCCTTCTCCAAAAATGTGGTCTGGCTGAGAACGAAATTGCATGTGAAATGATTTCCTTATGTGAACTTGTTGGTATTTTTAAAGAGTGAATGTTTGGTAAACTGCATAGTAGATTTTGAACTAGACACTTTACAAATATTTGTCAAAATGTCTCCACCTTACATGGAACAAACCCTGTAATAGAATTGTATTTGTATTGCCGGCCCAGGTAATGTGCTGCCATCTACTGGCAAATATGCTATGAAAGTAAAAACCTTTTTTTACCTTATGGCCCATATGCAGAATCCGGGGACCCCGTCTCCCAGGTCAGAAAGGGCCGCTCCATTCCAGTGAATTGGGCTAAAATCGTGTCCAGCATGAGGAAGCGACTTCATTGCATATAGAATAAGGGCCATGTAACATATACAAAAGAAGTACTTTAAAAATTAAAATAACTTGCATTTGATTTGATGTTTCAATTCCAAAGTGCCTAAGAACTGGGGTTACCATATTTCATTCCCCTAAAAAGAGAACGCTATGGTTCTCATTAACGAAATATTGTATAGGTTGCTGCACAGTAATGGTTAATACCGTTTTGTGACAAAAGCGCATAATGCTAAAATATATTTATAACATGAAATACACCACACCCTACCTTTTCTCCTGTCCATTAATTCCCCCCTCTACACAAAACTACACGACCCCAACAACACATACGCACAGCGAGAGACACATACGCACAGCGAGAGACACATACGCACAGCGAGAGACACATACGCACAGCGACCGACACATACGCACAGCGACCGACACATACGCACAGCGACCGACACATACGCACAGCGACCGACACATACGCACAGCGACCGACACATACGCACAGCGACCGACACATACGCACAGCGACCGACACATACGCACAGCGACTGACACAGTGTGCCCTCCCTCACCCCACCCTCCAACACCCATGATCTCCCTTAACCTATCCACTTCATAAACCTTCTTAAAGTCCTTACTTTCAGACTATCAGACTATCAGACCCATCACCATGTCACCCACAAGACTAAATCCAGAGGCCTGACCCCAACTCCTAACCACCAAGCAAGCTCTCACTGCCCCTAACCCATAACCTGACCATAATGTTCCTACCCACCAAGCAAGCTCTCACTGCCCCTAACCCATAACCTGACCATAATGTTCCTACCCACCAAGCAAGCAAGCTCTCACTGCCCCTAACCCATAACCTGACCATAACGTAACCCCTGCCCACCAACCAAGCTCTCACTGCCCCTAACCGATAACCTGACCATAACGTAACCCCTACCCACCAACCAAGCAATCTCTCACTGCCCCTAACCCATAACCTGACCATAATGTTCCTACCCACCAACCAAGCAATCTCTCACTGCCCCTAACCCATAACCTGACCATAATGTTCCTACCCACCAACCAAGCAAGCTCTTAATGCCCCTAACCCATAACCTGACCATAATGTTCCTACCCACCAAGCAAGCAAGCTCTCACTGCCCCTAACCCATAACCTGACCATAACGTAACCCCTGCCCACCAACCAAGCAATCTCTCACTGCCCCTAACCCATAACCTGACCATAACGTAACCCCTGCCCACCAACCAAGCAAGCTCTCACTGCCCCTAACCCATAACCTGACCATAACGTAACCCCTGCCCACCAACCAAGCAAGCTCTTAATGCATCTAACCTATAGCCCGACCATAACGTTCCCACCCTTACCCACCAACCAAGCAAGCTCCCAATGCATCTAACCCATAGCCCGACCATAATGTTCCCCACCTACCGACAACAAAGATATTGTAGCCGGGTGGATGCCCTGCCAGGTAGTGAGACAGGGAAACCTGCTTGCATAACCTAATACAGCACGGAGGAGGTTAATTGTAAAGCAGGGTGCCTTAATTGATCTCCTCACCTGACTCATAAGGCCTTTAAATGCCAGCTTGGCAGCAGTCTCAGGCTATTTCTGATCCAGGGAGGTAGTCACCCTGGACCGCTCTAAAGAGCACCCTGCACCGTGAACCTTCTCACCCCCTGGATTCATCCCAGGAATGGTGGAATTTCCAGAGGGCAGAAGTCGTGTACCTCAAAGAGTCTGTCCGGTTCTGACAGTGAGAGACCCTCAACAAACCATACCAGGGAAGCAGAGCCAGAACTAGTACGTGACGATCCCTTGACCAGCCCTGAAGATGCACTGCAAACTGCCAAGCATGACTGTGATCTCCTCAGTGAACGATTGGAAAAGGAGATGGAAGCTAACACTGAGTTTCAAAGGGGTCTGCTTACACTCGCACCTTTAACTGTTCACAATCTCTGCGTTGAGCTGGATGTCTCTCACCAGGAGGTCAGCGGTCTCAGCACAGAACTGAAAATCTCTAAAAGGAATTTCTGCTGTAGACTGGGGTCCCTTGATACTGAAGGCGCTTGATAACGGTGCTACTATAGCAGAGATACCCCGCCAGACATCACTTGGGACTTTCCCATACATTGAAGAAGCAGACAGGATGGAGAAATTAATGCATCGAGAAAGAGAGGACCAAGACTAGAAGTCAACCGACAGCCAAAGAAAGATGCCATGGGAGTCAGTGTTGATTAAAATGCCTTGAGAAAGCGTCACATTTGGAGTGAAACGCGTGGGAGGAGTTTTGTTCTGTTTAGTCTTTTTTTATGTAGCTTAATAAATTGATCTTATTTTTCCAACGCTGGTGAGTTTCCATACTTTTTCCTACTTAGAGCGGCAGTCCATTTGATTCATCCACCTCTTGATTCAAATTCCACCAAGGTTGAGCTGCCCAAGATTAGGGATCCTGAGCAAGACACAGGTGGTCACCCTAGTGATAGGGAAGAATAGTCCGCACAAGCGAGTAAAAGAAGACTTGGTCAGATAGAAAAGGGAGCTTTAGTGAGAAGTCCCTCACAGAGTCGAGGAAGCTAAGTACATTAGGGAAAGGCTGTGCTTGGAAAAGTCCTCTACAAACGTCTAAAGCATGCTGAAGTCAAGCGTGCCGGACGTGGAACCCTGGATCCGATTATGTCACATCGGGTGGACCCCAAGCACCATGTTATAATGGGGTTCAGCGGTATATACACACACGGTGAAAGACAAAATCCTTGTGCTTATTAACTTTTCATTATTAACTTCTGAGGTAGAGAACTTAAACAAATCTTCTAAGCAAACCAGACAAAATGTTTTATTTTTATCAGTCATTGACCGATCCACTGATTGAGCCACCTGTGCTGAAGCAGGGATATCCTTAAAACCTGACCTGTTGGTAGCCCTTGAGGACTGGAGTGGCCCACCCCTGTCATAGAGATATTAAGAAATGTTGTCTGTTAGTCCGGCCAAATCCAGGACAAACAGAGTATTTGTCGGAAATCTGACTGGGCACTTTCAGAGGCTTTTTAAAAGCGGACAGGTCACTGTAAAAATGGCTTACTGGTAACCATACTTATGACTTGTCACATCCCTACTACTTCGCAAAAGACCTCACCTGGTTTCCCTGGATTAGAGCCTTTTGGCCCACTCTGGTTTCCCAGCACTAATCACTATTGTCCAGCAGAGTTACTTCCAGGTTAGCGCTATAGACACTAGGAAGTGCCATTCACCTGCGCTGCTGCAACAGGTTAGCTTGTTCTTCGGTGCCTGGCGCCCCTGTTACTTTTGCTGGAATTTTCCTTATTATTTGGATCCTTCTCTTGCTTGCTGGATTCCCCACTGCTGGCCTGTACTTGTCTGACCACACTGCCTGGAAGTTACCTGCCTGTCAGCCCCTCCTCCTCGCACCTGGATCCCCCTCCTTGCACCTGGATCCCCTCCTCGCACCTGTATCCCCTCCTCGCACCTGGATCCCCTCCTCGCACCTGGATCCCCTCCTCGCACCTGGATCCCCCTCCTCGCACCTGGATCTCTTCCTCGCACCTGGATCCCCTTTTTCTGTTACCGTTTTCTCTGTTCCAGTTCCATCACGGCTCCTGGGTTCAATGTCTCTCCCCCCCCTCCTTGTGTATTATCGGAGGAAGAGGGGGGTTAGCCGTGGTGGGGGTCCATTGTCTCTTCTGTGTCCTGCTGTCCATGTTATCACACAGCTAAAGCTAGCCCGTTTCTATTATTCATTTGTTACTATGCAGTAAACAGTAATAACATACTGGACGTGTATACATACATGTTATTGTCATGTTCTGACATACCGTATGTGCTGAACTCGCCCTGAGCTTGGAGCAGAATACATTGTGTTTATCTGAATAAAGAAGTGTAACGTAATTACCTAAAAAGGCATTTCTATTGCGAGAACATTTCACTGAACAGTCTAGGCTCATTTTTCCAGAGATGCTCTTTAACTTGTTGGCACAATGGTTAATTATATGCAGACAGAAGCTAAAAGAGCACACGGCATCTGCAGGACATTTGTGTGGCAGTGCGACGCAGCGCTGGCAGCGAATTCACGGCTCTGTCTATGTCAATAAAATGAAGTTATTCTGCTAGCAAATAGCGCATTGAACGTACCATTTCCCCATTCCCAGATCCAATATTTTATAGTGTACATCAAAGCCATTACTAAAAAGCTAATGAAATGTTAGCAGCTTAATCTAACTTCATTTAATGGGATTTTTGTAAATATGTCTAATTTAAATTGATTTTTGTGAATTTATTTAACTATTATGCCTGCACATTGCTTTTTAATGGCATTGCTCTCATTTCCTTTCTATTTATTTTCCTTAACCTAAACTGCTTCAGTGGGGGCTGGGTTTTCCAATGCATTGCAAAACAATGTACTGAAAACTCTATCACGACAGGAGTTAAGCTTATGTGTATGTAACCCATCGACCCCAGGGCAATCGCAGATCAGCCCCCCTACGCTGTACTGGGATCTGGCTACATGACTGTATGTGGTGCCTACCTGCTGGCAACAGGAGGGCCTGAGTCTCCCGCGATGGTATGGGGGATAGCAGGAACAGGTTTCTGGGGTGGATGCCTTTGTATTCATTCAGTGGTGCAGCGCCTCCATCTCTAGTAAGCCCCAGGAATGCGGGGTGGAATCCTTATAGAGAGTTCCCACACAGGGATGAGAGATTCCAGTCTCACACAGTTGTCTTTCTTTAAAAGCAGCAGATCTTTATTCACAGCAGCAGCAATGGCAGCAACAACAGCAGCAGTAACAGCAGACAGGTACAGGGTGTTTCCTCCACTCTGATAGCTCTCCTTTAGGATGGTCTCTTCCCCTGCCACCACCCTGGATCAAGGGCACCCAGAGTGGGGCTATCTCTTCCCTCACCCCCTACGCAGGGTGAGAGGTATTGGTCCACCTCACTACTATAATCCTAGCAGGTCTACTCAGAGGCTGCTCCTATTCTCTCCAACTGTAACACTCCATACACTCTGCCCACTAACTAGAATCACACACTAACTCCAGACTCTAGACTCCAACTAAACAGGAAGTGCACTGCTCTTTATGATATCAGCAGGCACCACCCCTGTGTCTCTTGCTTTGACACAGGGTCAGGTGACCTACCTCCACCACTCAGGGCAGTGCTTGATGTGGGGGAAACCCATGATAACTCCTGGCAGCCTGCCCTTACCAGGGCTTTTTACCAGGAGGAGGAAATAACTATAGCCCTATTTCTTACCAGGGCTACATGTAAAAAAGAAGTATGTGCAGGGATACATAAAAGGTATTACCAGGATACTCTGTTACCAGTGAAACCACTTATTAAACATCCCATTTCCTCACTGCAATGTACATTGTAACTGTCATAATCAATGAATGTTTGTGTGGGTAAAAGGTATCACTGTTACATTAATGGCGCATTCCCACATAGAACTACATTTAGCTACTAACAGTGTTATGTTTGCTAGGTTATAATAATAATAGCATGTTCTTGTATAGCGCTGCTAGTTTTACGTAGCGCTTTACAGAGACATTTTGCAGGCACATGTCCCTGCCCCGTGGAGCTTACAATCTATTTTTTGGTGCCTGAGGTTCCCCTGCTTCAAACTCAGTGCTAGTCAGTGTCTTTACTCACCGAGCCACTCCTTAGATTATTGATACAATAAAACAGACAAGTATACATTTTAAAAGTAAAAATGTAATCATTCATTTCAGAGTCCACATTTAAAATGAAAACAGGAAATATTAGAGATGTTCAAAAATGCTCACAGTTGTATGATTTTTCAAAGGATATCCTGATTTTGCCCCAGTAAAATGATCACTGCCATTAGTACGTTCTGTTTCTACGTGGGACTACAGTGCTTAAATAATGACACGATGTTTGAAAAATAATGCTCGATCCTTGTGAGAAGGCTTATCATTTGCTGCTCTGGTCTTCTATTCAGGATGTCTGTGAACTAATGTGTATTGAATGGATTATTCTGCAAAGTTATGGCATGTTGCATATCCTGAAACCTTTATTCGGTCCGGTAGCATCCCCTGCTAGGGAAATGACCCACGTCACAAAGGCCAATTGGAAGCCACAACATCATCTGTCGCAGCTTCCTATTGGACCGTGTGTTGTGGGAGATTTAACGAGCTAGAAGTACTGGCAGCACCTACGGAGGTACTATAAGTATCTCGGGAAGTAGGGGGTATCGAGAGCTGAAATGAACGCAGTTCAGCTCTGAAGGTTCCTGCTTAAAGCTGCAGTTCAAGCAATATCCTACATGTGTATTTTTTTTAAATAAATCAGTTCTGTACTATGAGAAAATACTTGTAGTATTTAAAAAATAAAATGTTTTAAAGACATTTTTTAACGTTTCTAATGTAGGAAGCATTTCCAAAGTGACAGCCTCTTCCCCTTCTGACAGGCTCTGGCTCTTGAGCCCCGCCCTCTCTCTGGCAGTGAACCAATTGTATCTAGTAACTGCAGTCAATCATATTCCAAGAACTACATTGCCCAAAATGCTGAATTAGATAGCCCAGAGCAAGCGATTGATACAGGAGAACGGATCGATCTGCAGCTTAGCCTATCACTTGTCAGATTGTATTGATGCACATATTGAACGGGAAAAATCTTTTTTTATTTTTTTTAAAACGTCAGCTTGAACTGCAGCATTAATATAATATTATAACATGCCCTGGTACAATGGGTAAGGAGCTTGCCATTTCATCGTTTCGGAACAGTTGAAACATCACACCTTTAATATGGAGTACAGTACTGGGGATGGGAGAGCTAACATCCCCTTGTAATTGTATGTCTTTATTTATATAACGCCAAAAGTGTACTCAGCGCTTCACAAAGAATACAGTACAGGGAATTATAATTATACAGTAAGTGCAGCAAAATCAGACAATAGGAAAGGAAATCCCTGCCACGAAGAGCTTACAATCTAAGAGGTTTAATGGGAAACTTACAGAGACAGTAGGTGAGGGAGTAAGTGCTGTAGATGGCAGTGCTTGGTCACAATGTGTGGTAGGAGTGACTGAGTGTGGGACAATAGCCATGAGTTGCAGGCTATTGGGATACTTGATTTGTGGGGTGAGATTTAAGGCTGGTCAGTATTAAATGAAGAGGTTAACACCATTTACAGGGGAAGAGATGGCAGGGACGCATGAGTGAGATCAGGTGTGTATGTCTGGCTTCCTAATAACATCGTTTGGGTTCAAATATCACCTTTATGCTGACGACACACAAATATACTTTCAACACCCGACCTTACACTTGCTGTACAAACCAAAGTTTCTGAATGTCTCTCTGCTATATCATCCTGGATGGTCCTCCGCTGCCTTAAACTCAACATGGCTAATACAGAGCTCCTCATACTTCCTCCCAAACCTGGCCCTACTACCTCCTTCCACATTACTGTTGGAACTACGATCATTTACCCAGTAGCCCAAGCACGCAGCCTAGGGGTCACACTCGACTCCTCTCTCACATTCGTCCCTCACATTCAAAACATTTCTAAAACTTGTCGCTTTTTCCTCCGCAATATAACAAAGATACGCCATTTCCTCTGTTGCTCGACTGCTAAAACGCTGACTCAGGCCCTCATTCTCTCCTGTCTTGATTACTGTAACCTCCTGCTGTCCGGCCTTCCTGCCTCTCATCTGTCTCCCCTACAATCTATCCTAAATGCTGCTGCCAGAATCACTCTACTCTTTCCTAGATCTGTCACAGCATCTCCTCTCCTGAAACTCCTCTCCTGGCTTCCGATCAAACCCCGCATCTCACACTCCATTCTTCTCCTCACTTTTAAAGCTTTACACTCTTCTGCCCCTCCTTACATCTCAGCCCTAATTTCTCGTTATGCACCATCCAGACTCTTGCGTTCTTCTCAAGGATGTCTTCTTTCTACCCCCTTTGTATCTAAAGCCCTCTCCCGCCTTAAACCTTTTTCACTGACTGTCCCACACCTCTGGAATGCCCTTCCCCTCAGTACCCGACTAGCACCCTCTCTATCCACCTTTAAGACCCACCTTAAGACACACTTGCTTAAAGAAGCATATGAATAGCACTGTGGATATTCTGAACACATGATACATAAAGCTTGGCCCCCTGCAGATGCACTTACCAGAATTCCCTCCTACTGTCTCTGTACGTTCTCCCTACCTACCAATTAGACTGTAAGCTCCTCGGGGCAGGGACTCCTCTTCCTTAATGTTACTTTTATGTCTAAAGCACTTATTCCCATGATCTGTTATTGATATTATCTGTTATTTATTTGATTACCACATGTATTACTACTGTGAAGCGCTATGTACATTAATGGCGCTATATAAATAAAGACATACAATACAATACTTCAGGCTATGGGGAGATCCCCAGCAGTGGGAAGGAATAGATAGAGGGTGTGAATAGAGGATTTGTGTGGGTGTTTTTTATTGAGGGGTATAGAAATTGTTGGGAGAGGGGTGTATAAATAATAGTGCAGTGGGGAGTGGGGAAGTTGGAGAGAACAGAGACATTCACAAAGGAGCGAGGAAACAGTAAACACAAAAAGCAGTAGGGAGGGTATAGTAAGATGCAGGAGGAGAGACTTCCCAGGTAATGGAGGATAAAAATTAACAAATAATCACAGATGTTAAAAGAGAATGTCTCACAGTGGCAAAGTTTAATGCAGAGTCAAGATCTTCCTCCAATCTTCACCTCCAATTTCAACTCCAAAATTTCAACTCCCTTCTCTGCATTCTGATGAAAGACAATCTCAATGAGAATTTTTTACATTAGAAAAGATGCGTCTAAGAGGGGATATGATCGCTATTTACAAATATATCCAAAGTCAATACAAAGACCTTTCAAGGAAACATCGTATCACAAGGAAAGTACAATTGACATGGGGTCATCCCTTGAGATTAGCCGAACAAACCTTCTAAGTTAGGCCTCGGGCATGGTCAGCGCTTAGGTGCTGACCCGTGCTGAGGCGCGCTGCTTCTCGGCAGTGAGCCCCTGCAGCCGCAATGAGAGCGGCTTTAGCAGGGGCTCGCGCACGCTTCCGCACACTTGCGGAAGCGTGTGTCTTAACAAATCTTTAGTTTCTGAGCTCACCGGAGCGCAGGGCCGGTCATGTGAGCGGTTCGCCCAATGAGGGCGAACCAGCTCCGTGACGACACAGGCCCCCCCCCCCCCCCCGACACGCCCCTGGACGGCGCGCGGTCTAAGGCCAGGGAAAGCACCCGCTTTCCATCTGCCTCCGCGCGCCTCCGCACGGCTGAAGTCTCTATGGATTCAGCCTAAAACTGCACTATGAGAGCAATATTTGTTCTTGTATATGACCAAATATCTTTTGACCAGGGATGATATAAAAATAAAGGTTTCTTTCACATAGAACGGACGGGCTGACTTCAGTGGCCATTTATCTCCTCTCCCTAAATCCTAATTTATTTCTTTTTTAGCTGCAACAATGGTGGAAGCGGGAAGGGACAAGAAAAACCCAGACGAGTTTGCGGTGGCGCTCGATGAAGCTCTCGGAGACTTTGCTTTCCCTGATGAGTTTGTCTTTGATGTCTGGGGAGCAATAGGAGACGCAAAGCAAGGGCGTCTTTAATGTGAAATACTTGGACATTTCTAAGCACTGGGATACAATTACTGCTGAATAAATGACTGATCTGAACTTTAAAGTATTTTCTTAAATTGGGATAAACAGATGAAGAGGAAGCACTGCTTCTGTTCATCTTCATTATTGCAACCAAGATATAATATCATTTTTCCAAAATGTAAATTGCCTATAGCAGGGAGACCTTAATATTATGCATATACTACCAGCAT
The DNA here is from genome assembly GCF_040206685.1 of Ascaphus truei. Lineage (NCBI taxonomy): Eukaryota > Metazoa > Chordata > Amphibia > Anura > Ascaphidae > Ascaphus > Ascaphus truei. Next base: position 8,908,458 of record NC_134492.1, on the reverse strand, counting down.
ATGACTATGTCTTAATGAAAGAGAGAGCCATCCAGAAAAATCAGTAATATATGTGCTATTAAAGAGTAAAAAAATACATTTCCCAAATATAAAGAGAGAAAATGCTGCTCCTGATTCTCCGTTTTCTAGTGGATCCAAGAAACAAAGTGATTATTATAATGCAGGGGTTACTGGGCATAACTCCTAAAAGTAACAATCCCTGATGCCTATAATAAATAACACATTGCATTATTACTTTTGATTGATTTTTCTGTTTTGTATAAAGCATTGTTTGAAACATTAAGTTATACATATATTTTTGTTGTTGGAATATCATTAAAAATAAAATTGAGGTAATGGGCTGGGTTTCTTTTTAGTATCGCACTACAAATAAAGTAGTTCATTGACACAAATTATTATGCTTTTTTTTTACATTCAATATACACATTTTTTTTAATCAATTTGGTGTGATTATGTGTAAATATTAGTCGTGCATAATCGTACTGTGCACTCTGATTTGATGTGTAGCATCTTGCACATAGTAGAATCTAGTTTTAAATACAAGGGAGGTGGAACCTGGCTGTGTTACTAATTCCTCCATGTAATAATGTCTTCACATTGAAATACATGTCATTCTTCTACAATTCTGAAACACAGAGAAAGCGTGCAGGCCTGCGCCCTTATAGAATAACAGTAACAAAACAAACCTTCAGGCATTTTGGATATACAACATATACATACTAAACAGCGCTAAGCCATATAAACACTTTACGACACCGTAGGCCGTCTTAGGGCTTAGTACCAAATAGTAAATATGGCTTTTAAGTTTATGAATTATTTCATTTTTTTTTTATACATTGGTGATTTCAAGCGCCAACAACTTTTCTGCTTTGTAACGTGGAAAGTGGAGGAGGTAATTACAAACTGAGCTATATTCCCCCCTACATTTTAAATGTGACTAAACATCTCCCATTTAAAGTTTTTATCTTTTCCTCCTGAAATAACACAAATTAAACAAATACCCACTCATACACCACTGCAATAAAAGAATGTATAGTTCATGATAAATAAAGTGAATAATTAATTAACTGTGAACTAAAAAAGGTGGTAATCACAAAGAGTGATTAAAATAATGCCATTATGCACTTTAAACATCTTCATATTCTATCACCTTTAATATCATAAACATGAGTGATCTTCACATCCTTCATTCCAACCTTAGAAATGCAGATGGAACGTCTTTTATAGCCTATGATAGTGACTCCTTTCAGATATGCATCTACCAATACCCGCATCCAGTCTCCACTAATACAAAGTATTACATTGTACACATGCAGACATTTCTTTGCAGTGTATACACCTGATATGAAAGACATGGTACATATTTGTACAGTAATAGAGAGTAGGAAATAAGCTACACATATTGTTGCTTGCTGTCAGTGCTTCAGTTGGAACAGCCAAGGTTTCCCTTGCTGATAGGCGGAAACGAAATACAATGTGAATTACTACATCGCATCAGCCACAAGCTGGAATGGAGTTGTATTTTTTGTTGATTTGAACGAGCAATGAGTTATTCACTGCAGACACAATAACCTTATTTTAACATTTATGACAAATGTCGCAAAATAAGGTGATATTTCTTTTTTAGATTATTTACTACACAATACAATGGTTTATGGTGTTAAGCTGCAAACTAACCTTTAGCGTAAATAATGTGTATTTTATGTATTTATAAAATATGGGGAATCCAGTGTCCCAGAGGAAGAACTCATTATACAGACATTTGTTTTCACTAACCTTTGAGATTTTGAATGTAAAAAGGAATGCATTATTCAATAGCTCTTTCATGTAACTAGTTGATTAAAGGTGCTGACGCATTTTAGAACTTTGTTGAACAAACGGTAGTCACAGGTTTAGACAAGGGTGACCAACTCCAGCCCTGAAGGGTCACCAACAGGTCACGTTTTCAGGATATCCCTGCTTCAGCACAGGTGGCTCAATCAAAGACTGAGCTGAAGCAGGGATATCCTGAACACGTGACCTGTTGGTGACCCTTCAGGGCTGGAGGTGGCCACCCTTGGTTTAAAAGGTCTTAGATGAATTGGGGAATTATCTTGTTTGAGTCCCGTCAAAGTCATATAATTTATACCCACTCATACAATGTCTGTCGGATAGAAAGAGCCCAGGGGGAAATGAGAAGATGTAAAATCCATCATAACGTTTAGTTACAACGTTTACAAATATCACATTTTTAATTTTTTTAATACATCTACTTTTTTTAGGGCACTGATGCTCTATTTTGAATGTATTAAACATGCCAATGTATGGGAGGCTGCTAATGAAATAAGGCTAGCGGCTTGTTGGACTCTCCCATTGATTAACTACTGTTTGTCAGCACGGTCTAGTCCAGCTCATTTAAAGCGTCAATCCAAGCTGGATACATAGGAAGCAGGGGGTCTCCGGAGCTGAACCCCATTATTTTCAGCTCCGGGGACACTCTGCTTCCGGAGATACTTACCTCCGTAGTGGGTGCCGGTAGGTGCTCCAGCCCGCTAGCTGGTGTTCGCGTAACTGCAGAGTTTCAAAGCTCCCGCGCCCTGCGGGCCAATAGGAAACCGTGACATCATCCGGTGCGGCTTCCTATTGGCCCGCGTGACGCGGCAGCTTTAAACTTGCAGGAGATACCGACGCCCGCTTCGGAGGCAAGTATTTCTGGAAGCAGGGGATCCCCAGACCTGAAATTAACGGGGGTTCAGCTCCGGAGACCCCCCGCTTCATTACTGTGTAAATAGTTTTTAAAAAAATGTTTAAAAAACAGCCCACGTGTACGGCTCCTTTAAGCTGCGAGCTGTTTGTAGAGACCCCTAAGAGTATGCCTCCAGTGTTAGGGGCCTGCATGATCGCAGCGACATGTTCCGGTTCTTGGGAGAGTAGAGGGGATGTGAAACTCTGTTTTTTCCCCCATGGGTTCCAGCTGAGTAGTTGGGGGCCCGAGAAAATGATTCTTCTTATCAGCGAACTAATTCCATTCCAAAGCCACAGTGCAAGCCCCGTGCCCGGTGGTACCGCTCTGTCTGCACACACCAACTTCTACCTGTGTTTCCAGTTATTGTAATGGTGTATATTATCACTGTCTTTTAAATATGTAAATACCGTTTTGTTTCCGTGTTGATACATTTAATGCCGTTTGTGACAGTTAAAATGAAAATGCAAATCTGAAGTTAATCTGTGTTTGTTGCTTTTAATAAAGTCAGTCAGCTTTAAATATTGCTTGTTAACGATATTGCATTGTTTTAAAAATACTTACAAAAATAAATATTAGTTTAATTGCATAAACCGTCTGGCTTAGTAGAAAAATCCTGCGAGACGTTTTCTGCTAAGGAGGATGATGTTGAATAATTAAAGCTGTGTTATTGTAAAATCGTTTTAGCATTTTTTGTTGTTTTAATTATGCTTCTGATTTAAGCTACTAGTGCAGGGGCGGCCAAGTCCAGTCCTCAAGGGCCGCCAACGGGTCAGGTTTTCAGGTTATCCCTGCTTCAGCACAGGGGGCTCAATCAGTGACTCAGCCAAAGCTTGTTTTCTATTTCTCCCCCTCTTTAATTTGCCCCATATCTCAGCTCCCCTTATTGAGGGTTTGTTGCAAAGGGTGAGAAAGTTGGGGAAGACGTGAAGTTGGTTAAAGCTGCAGACCAACCAATATCCTACGTGTCTGTGTGTGTTTAAAAAAACAAAAATCAGTGCTGTACTTTGAGAAAATGCTTGTAGAATTTTTTTAAAAACATTTTTTATGTATTATAACGTAACAAGCATTTTATTGTTTCTATAGCAACCACTTACAAAGTCACATCCCCTTCCTCTTCTGAAACAGGCTCTGGCACACCCCTTTTTGAGCCCTGCCCTCTCTAGCAGTGCACCAATTGTATCTAGTGACTGCCTGGTCACGTGATCTTCCCCACAGAACTTTGCATCTTTGCTCCTCTTCTGCTGACTGAGCCATTTAGGGAACCCCCGAGCCGAATCTTCACCGATCGATCACAGGAGAACGGATCGATCAGCAACTTAGCCGATTACTTATCATTGTGTGGGCTGTATTGATGCACATATTAAAGGGAAAAATAAATGAATAAAACCGCCAGCTTGGACTGCTGCTTTAAGCCATAGCGGTTCTTCTGATTCAGTGGGAGAGATATTTAGTAAATCATTTAAATGCATCATGTTCTTAGTCTGGACATTGGGAACTCTGCATAGTGTCACTTACACTACATTGTACACATCCCACACTCCATCCTGCTGTCCTGCCCTAACAGGTATGTGGTGTGCAATGGAATTCTCGCACTATCTTGAAATTCCAACTAATACACCTAAGTCAGAATGATTAATATAAATATATGCACAGATCCCCTCCGCACTTTTGCTTTTGGACATAATTTGTTACTTAAGCTGTTTCCATGAATCTGAAGAATGCCATGTGGAAATCCCTTCTCCCAAGTCTCCTTCAATCCAACTACACCGTACTGCTATGTGGGCTGGCATAATCAGTGAAGTGATACAGACTGAAGGGAATTCAGGTGGCCCACACACTCGGGTGCCCACTCTTCCCCCCCCCCTGTTGGTGGCCCACATCTCTCTTCAGATAGAGACAGACGGGTGGAGATGATATGCAGCGGCGGGCACCTGGGGTTATACAGAGGATAAGCTGGCAGAGGAATGAGCAGTTGCTACAGAGGCAGAGCAGGACGACAGGGGAGGAGCGCCCTCTAGCAGCAGACACCGGGTCAGACCGCTAGAGGGCGCTCCTCCCCGGCCATCCGGCACTGCCTCTGTAGCAACTGCTCATTCCTCTGCCGGCTTATTCTCTGTTTAGTCCCGGGGGCCGCCGCCACCTACCATCTCCCCCCGCCTGTCTCTATTACCACCCACAGGTATGCATGCAGGAGGAGAGAGAGATGGTGATGGTGATGGGGAGAGCTAGTGATTGCGATGATCATTAAGGGGAGAGCTGATGATGGTGATGATGAGGGAGAGAGCTGATGAGGAGGAGGAGGGGGAGAGATGATAAGGAAGCGGGGGAGAGATGAGGTGGGGTATAGGATGATGAGGAGGGGGTGAGATAAGGAGGAGGGGTGAGATGATGATGAGGAGGGGTAGATAATGATTATGATGGGGAGAAATGAGGAGGGACGATGGTGAGGAGGGATGGGGAGAGATGAGGAGGGACGATGAGTACGAGAATAATGGAGAGGATGGGGGGGGGGGGGGGGGACAGTATTAATGGGGCCCTGAAAATGTTTTTGCCTGGTGGTCGGCACATGTCTGCTACGCCACTGCATCTTATTCATGACCCAGAGTTATTTACAGTATATATTTGTAACCCCCCCCTTTCGGGTTACTACTTGTTATAGAAGGGGTTAAGTTCTGCTGGGATGTTGCTAAATGGTGACTTTAAAATATTGTTGCAAACCGTCTAACTGAAAGTTAAGCCCCGCCCCTATTCTATAGGGGTTCCCCCTGTCACATGGGGTGGGGTGATGTGAGGAGCCCAGACACTCCCCTATAAGTATTGTGACCTATGCGGTCACTAGGGAATATAAAGATGGGAGTACAAGGGGTTGGTCCTTAGACCCCTGGAGGATCACAGGAGTTCCCCAACAACACCAGGAGGGCCCGGAGGAAACAGGATGGGTCTCATCTGTGTGCATGCAGTCCTAGTCTAGAACGTGTGTAACTCTGTGTTAAGATGTGCGGTCACCTTTATTGTTTTCACAGTTAGGGGAAGTGTCCCCAGCCAGATAGGGTCACTTAATATCTGATGTAGAGGCGTGACTGTCCACTAAGTGTAGGGGAGTATGTGCGGGCCAGGTTCATTAAACCAGGGTTTTCCAGAACTGTCACCAGCAAGGTTGCTCTAAGGCCAATCTTGAAGTAAAGGCACACCAGGTTACAAAGTGAAGACTGTTAGGACATTGTAAGGATGAAGAGTAGATGGGAACCGTGATGCAACTACACCCCTAAGCTGAGTCTAGGAAAGTACCTGTGAATTATTCCAGTCCATTAAAGTCATGGAAATGCATGCTCATCTTTACCGTGGGTGAGATTAAGTGACACAAGCCACGTGTACCTCCCCGTGGAGCTGTCTGGACCCCAAGGAAGAAAGGTGTACATGTTGTCTTGCCAATAAACCTGTCCTGTTTGTGTAACAAATTTCCTGGCACCTTTTCCTACCACCCTGAGCGCTTACACTACCAGCCAGCTGAATGCCAGCACCCTGAGAAGGTAAGGAGAGTCTGTGTCACCACATCTACACTACCTCATGGTGACACCTGTTTCCTGCCGGGCAAGGAAGGGTTACATATTTTTAATTTAAAAAAATTCAATCTCTTAATTGGTACTTTCCCTCATTCAATATCTGTTTGTGAAATACTCTAATCGTTTTCTATTGTGGAATTATTCAAATGATTTCTGTGTGAGGATATGTGTAAACATTGTCAGTTGCCTGAGACAGTTCAAGTTCATTTACACATTTTCTTTGATATTCTGCCCAATTTAAATTATGCACAAAAAAGGCAAAGAAAAAGTAGGATATTGTAAAGTGCGCGTGAACCATAACAGTATAATTACAGGCATACCTCGGTTTAAGGACACTCACTTTAAGTACACTCGCGAGTAAGTACATGTCGCCCATTAGGCAAACGGCAGCTCGCGCATGCGCCTGTCAGCACGCCCTGAACAGCAATACCGGCTCCCTACCTGTACCGTGCACAAGCGGGGAGACTATAGAGCCTGTTACAAATGCGTTATTTACATCAGTTATGCACGTATATGACGATTGCAGTACAGTACATGCATCGACAAGTGGGAAAAAGGGAGTGCTTCACTTTAAGTACATTTTCGCTTTACATACATGCTCCAGTCCCATTGCGTACGTTAATACGGGGTATGCCTGTATAAAAGTTCATTTTACTTTATTTTTAAAACAAATATTAAACAGTACAGTACACATACCGAGGGTCGCCAATAATTTCATATTTGTTAAGACTAAAAACATTCCATGAATAATTCCTGAGTTCTGATACAAGTGCAGGTGCTTCTGTGAAGTTTATATATTAGCAGCGCAATATATATTTTATACCTCTTTAATGTCTATTAATGAAAGTGCTGATGGATGGACGACCTCTTCTGGTCTCGCTCACTTAATCTCTTTGCTCTAACCGAAACCTAGCTTTCACAACATGACTTTTATGGAGGCAGCTGTCTCCGATGGTGTTCTGTCTTTTTCTTTTACCCCGTGCCCAATGGTAAGGGTGGTGGGGTACTGTAGCTCACCTCTTCCTGCTGCCAATATCAGCTCCGTTCTATGCCCGCATTTCTTGTGCAGCTTTTCCATCTTCTCTCTCGGCATGAGGCTGCCACCTACTAACTGCCAACCTCTACATCAGGGGTGAGCAACTCCAGTCCTCAAGGGCCACCAACAGGTCAGGGTTTAATGACATCCCGATTCAGCACAGGTGACTCAATCAGTGGCTCAGTCTTCAGCTTCCCCCTTCCCTCTTCACACTCCATTCCCACTCTCCCCTCCTTACACTCCTTTTTCCCCCTCCCCTCCTCACACTCCATTCCCCCCTCCTCACTCCATTCCCCCTACCCTCCTCATACTCCATTCCCTCCTCACACTCCATTCCCACTATCCCCTCCTCCCCCTCCATTCCCCCTCCCCTCCTCATGCTCCATTACCCCCTTCCCCCACCCATGCTCTATTCCCCCATCCTGCCTTATGCTCCATTCCCTCCTCACACTCCATTCCCCCCTCACACTCCATTCCCCCCTCCTCACACTCCATTCCCTGCTCCTCACACTCCATTCCCCCCTCCTCACACTCCATTCCCCCTACCTGCCTTATACTCCATTCCTCCTCACACTCCATTCCCATTCTCCCCTCCTCCCCCTCCATTCCCCCTCCCCTCCTCATGCTCCATACCCCTTTCCCCCACCCATGCTCTATTCCCCCATCCTGCCTTATGCTCCTTCACCCACCTCTCCTCACTCTCCATTCCCCTCCTCACAATCCATTCCCACTCTCCCCTCCTCCCACTCCATTCCCCACTTCCATCCTCAAGCTCCATTCCCCCTATCCTCCTCACACTCCATTACCATCCTCCCACTCCATTCCCCCTCCCATCTTCACACTCGATTCCCACTTCACCCTCTATTCCCCTCTCCTCACACTCCATTCCCCCTCCCCACACTTGTTTCTCCCCCTTCCAACACTCCTTTTTCCCTCCCCTCTTCATGCTCCATTCCTCCTACCCCTTCTCACACTCCATACCCCCTCCCCATTACCCCCTCTCCCCACTCCATTTCCCCTCCTCACACTCCATTCCCCTTCCCCTCCTCACACCAATTCCCCCTCCCCACACTCGTTTCTCCCCCTTCCAACACTCCTTTTCCCCTCCCTTATTCACGCTCCATTCCCCCTTCCCCTTCTCACGCTTCATTCCCCCTTCCCCTTCTCACACTCCATTCCCCCCTCTCCACACTCCATTTCCCCTTCCCCTCCTCACACTCCATTCCCCCTCCCCACACTCGTTCCTCCCCCTTCCAACACTCCTTTTCCCCTCCCCTACTCACGCTACATTCCCCCTTCCCCTTCTCACACTCCATTTCCCCTTCACAATCAACAATTCTCCACGCCTCTCAATACCACACAATAACCCTTCTCCCCTCCACACACAATATTCCTCCTAACCCCATAATAATCCCCCCCACACACATTAACCTCCCTCTCCCCACACAATAAACCCCCTCTCCCCATACAATAAACCCCCTCTCCCCACACAATAAACCCCCCTTCCCCACACAATAAACCCCATTCTCACCATCATTCCCCCTCCCCTCCTCACACTCAACAATTCCTCCTAACGGCAATACCACAGAATAACTCCCCTCCCCTTCGCACACAACAACCCCTCCAACCCCCACGCAATAACCCCCCCTCCCCATACAATAACCCCCCCTCCCCCATACAATAACCCCCCATCCCATCATCATACACAACCTCCCCCCCACCCTAAAAAAACCCACACACCTACCTACCTTAGGGGGAATCCTCGGGGGCCACGCGAATGCCAAACTTTCAGCGTGCTGGGGCAGGGTTTGAGTGAAGGCCGGCCCGCAGCTGGGGAGAGCTGAAGCCTGTCAGTCGGAAGCAGATGTTGGGCCCGACCTCTGGCCAGGTCCAACTTCTAGCACCGAGCGGTCTGGACACCAGTAGCCACTGGACCCGGGACAGTTGTCCCGGCTCTCCTCCCATCGGCGGCCCTGGGTGTGTATGCTTATTTGTAGTGCCCTATGGGAAGGTGAGTGACAAGTGGTGACCTCTTTGGTTAACCCCTTTCATGCGCTCACACACTCCCGTGCCCGTGATAATGGGTATCACGCTCTAGTAAATAGACCTATTCTTGATCGCCTTTTCCATGGTCTTTTTTTCTAATGAAAGAGGCTACAGATGGATACTTCCTATTATCATATAGTGCAGGATTAATAGGTGGTGGAACAAACGCGCACAGCTGTCCCTATCAATAAAGAGTGAACAAAATCATGATTTATTTTGTTGTTCTTTTTATTTAGAACGGTTGGTTGTGTTTAGTGGTTCTTCTGTATTGGAAGTGAATTTTTTGTTTCATTTGTCCTGTCTTCAGCTAAATTGGATTTTCTTAATTGGCACCAATAGAAAAATATCTTTTCATGTGTTCGTTCTAATGCAGACCAGATTGAGTGTTCTTTGCTCCTGCAAAGAAATTGAGAAAAGTACATAAACTGAGAATGTGCTCATCCAATACTAGGAATGTTGCTTCCAGAGATAGGTGGCTATGCATCTCTAGGAAGTGTCTAGACACATTAGATTTGTCCCCTGTGACTGCATGAAATGGGCAAAGTGTTTGCTTAAGTTTCTTACAATTGGAGCAGACTGTAATCAAATGATAATTGTCTTACAGAGGCTAGATCACTTTGCACAGAAATATTAAGGTCTACTTACTAAGATTTTACTTTACATTTTTTGGTACATTAAAAGTTCAGTGAAAATACTTCATACTGCCACACAACATTTGTTGTTTAAAAGGAATTTTGATGCATCCCTAATGTTGAATACTCGATTGATACATTTTAAATGAAACAGAATTGTGTATTTTTTTACATTTATAACTGGTATTGGTAAATATCAATTTTTTGTGTTATATAATTTGTAAAAGCCATTCCGTGAAAATAATACATTTTAATAACCTATATATAGAAACATCTGTTTCCAGGTCAAATACATTTTGGGGTTGATACAAATTGTAGCAACTTCCTTCTGTGATAACACTATTGAGTATTTTTAGGGCTTACGCCAAGCTGAACTTGGTTGCTGATTTGATACACTTTATTGATTTTGTGGCACACAGAACTTTTCTTTCAGTCCATATTATTTACATTTGTACCCCAAGCACAGTCCATTTCTGGGCGTCAAAACAAACCAAAAAAACACGGTGATAAAGATACAGTACGCAGTGTTACATGACTGAGGACTTGCAGTAGCAAAGTTCAACCTGATATTTTGGACTGAGCTTTATGAAATGATATTCAGCAACTATTAATGTATGTATATCTTTATTTATATAGCGCCGACTATGTATATAGTGCTTCAGAGCAATGATACACGTGGCATAATAATATACCACATAATGGGAATAAGCGCTTCAGACATAAAGTAGCATTAAGAAAAGGAGTCCCTGCCCCGAAGAGCTTACAATCTAAATGAAACATGTGACCAGTGCTTTAAAAGGTCCACTATATTTATTTGAATTGTGAAGGTCTCATAGTGTACTTTGTGCAGGGATCTTAAAATGTAATAGTGGAATTTGAAGAATGAAAAGGTGTAGCATTGTGTAATGCTACGATTGCAAATCACAACCAAGGGCGTTTAGATGGAGCACAATGTACAATTTAGATCTCAATTGCATTCAGAAATTTAAGAGCAATTACAACTCTTATAATGAGGATTTACAGAATTGAAAATATGATCAGTATTCATTAATCTAATCATTGTTTTCAATTCCTATTAGCACTGCAAATACATGAACTCTTTTACTAATGGAGAGAACAGCAATATGTTGCAGCAGTGACAGACTGGATCTGACCGTGCTCACTGCGGGAGACACAGAGAAATGACAATGAAATGTATAATGGCCTAAGTAAGGGATAAGCAGCTGCAATCTCTTGGCTGATACAATATATTGCATTATATGTGTAATACAGAAAATGGAAGAATCACTGCAGAAGATTTCATTGTTAACAGGAAATGGAGAAACATCAGAGTGGAGAATGAACGCTCACCTGGAAGAGCCGTCCAAACCATCATTCAGATGACAAAGAAATACAAGATATTCAAGGCTATGCCCCAAAGTCAAAAGACTTCTACCATGAAATTAACCAACTTTAAGCTAAATTGTCACTCAAGATCGTTATTTGAGATTTCAATGCAAAAATTGGTGCCCAGCAAAAGGACGAAGCGTCAGTTGGTAAGTCCGGTTACGGCCATCGGAATGAACGTGGAGACAGATTTGTAAAATGTGCAGACTTTGAAAACATACGATTGCGATTATGTATCAATCCGGTTGTAATTTTATGGACGAGCTCGGGTAGGGTAAAGTGCACGTGGGAAATGATCACCCTATCAGTGGGAGTTTCCTCCATGCATTGTGCTTTTTCACATTTTAAGGATAATTCTGTATATACGTGTCATGTTGTACCAACGTGTTAGGGATATTTGCATATTGTAAGTTATTGTTAGGTGTATTCTATGAATATGATCAATTGAATTCCAATTTATGTATGAATTTAAGTCCCACTAGCTATGTATAGTTAAGAATGTAGCCATCGGTTGTTGTTAATTTGATTTATTAAGGAATGATTTAATTTGATTTATTATTTAGGAATGACACTTTCCCGAAACTGGGAAATAACAAAGGGGGTTCTGATTCTAAGGCCCGGGCCATAGAGGTGTGGGGAGAGCGGAGGCGCACTAACGCTGAGGCTCGCCTGCTTCAGTCAGCGCGATTGCACGAACTTGCAGGCGAGCCAGAGTGCGCGAAGCGAGCCGGGGGGAGGTGGTTGGAGGCGGGGCAGTGACGTCGCTGGGCCAATCGCCCCCGCGACGCACTGACGTCAATGTCACGCACCGTGACGTTGACGCTGCTTCAGTTACAGACTCACAAGACTGACATTATTTACAATGAGATCACCCATCTCTGTCTCCTCCTGGGATCTAAAGCTAGAATGTTACATCCCCACTTTATATACCCAATAGTGACATCACTAGTCACTATGGCAACTAAGAGAGGGGTTTAACAGTCTATCAGTAACATTATTTATTCACATCACCAGGTACCCTCTAGAAGGTGGGTGTGGCTAGTTTCTGCCCAACAACTCATGTGATGATAGAGACGATACAATTGGAGCCTTCCACACAACTAACCCTTTCCCACAGGGGGGCTGCACAAGTTATGTGGTATATGTTGTTTTATAATGGTTTCATATCTTTACAGGCAGTCCTCGGTTATCCAACGGAATCCGTTCTGGAAGTAGCGTTGGATAGTGAAACCGTTGTAAAGTGAGTCCCATGTTAATCAGTGGTGGTGAGCATTGGATAACGCATTCAGGCGTCGGATAACGCGTTCAGGCATTGGATAACGCATTCCGGGGTCGAAAAACGTCCCATAGGGTTGCATTGTACGGCGTTGGATATGCCATTCGCTGTAAAGTGAAACGTTGGATAACGAGGACTACCTGTATTTGTGTTTTATTGTTTGATATTTCCGTGTTGTAGGTCTGAGTCCTTATGATTATTCCTGTAAACCCAATTTATGATATCCCACAGCAGTGATTAGGCTCAGATTCAGATTGTTTGAATTGGTTATTACTATCAGCCCACTGGATGCCTATTTCTTAGTAAAATGGTATCCACATTACCCAAACTGTCCTATCCCTGCCAGCCCCCTCACGTGACTGGGAGCATTACCCCGGGCTGCTTGCCTCCCCAGGGTCGTTTTATTTTATTTTATGCCTCATTAGTTTGTTATCCCCCGTTTTCCCGTTTTGTTTATTTTTAGAGACTCTGGGAAACAGGTCAATTTAATTCAAGTTTTGCTAAACTTTGTGAATAACCTAATCTAATGGCCACTCCCAAACATATTCCCTTTATGTTAAGCGTTTAATAGCCCACATACACGCAGACTTTCAATATTAGACTAAAAATAAACTAAAGCATACATTATTTTCCTTCGGGAAAGCCATTTGAGTCTGAAATCAGCACTCAAATGCCAGCGGCGGAGGAGGAGACAGCAGCTCAGCGGTGGATGAGACACACAGACTCTCACTCACACACACTCTCACTCACACACAGACACTCACACTCACACTCTCACACACACACTCACACGCTCCATCGCCAGTCCTCGCACCCCCTCTGCCTTCTGCTCTCCCCCATCACACACACACACACACACACACAGTCACAGTCACACACAGTCACATACACTGTAATACACTGTCACACACAGTCACACACACAGTCACACACACAGTCACACACACTGTAATACACTGTCACGGCTCCGACTAGCTCCGTCCCCAGCCCTCACACAGCCTCTGCCTTCTGCTCTAACCTCTCCTACTCTCTCCACACACTCACACAGACTGTCACACACACACTCTCACATACACACTGTCATACACACATTCACACAAACTGTCACTCACACTCACAGCTCCAACTAGCTCCATCCCCATCACTCATACTCTCTGTCACACACACTCACACAGACTGTCACACACTCTCACACACTGTCACACAGACTGTCACACACACTCACAAATTGTAATACACTGTCACAGCTCCGACTAGCTCCGCCCCCACCTCTCATACTCTCTGTCACACAGACTCACACACACACAAACACTCGCATACACACTGTCACACACACACACACAAACTGTCACACACACACAGCTCTCACTAGCTCCGTCCCCATCCCTCATGCTCTCTGTCACACAGACTCTCACACACTCACACACTGTCACACACACTCACACACTGTAATACACTGTCACAGCTCTGACTTGCTCCGTCCCCAGCCCTCACACAGCCTCTGCCTTCTGCTCTCCCCCTCATACTCTCTTCCCCCTCATACGCTCTCCTAAAAGAGCTCATAGTGGTCAAAGGAAAATGAAATATTTACCTATCGGAGTAAACAGAAAAGACAATGAGGAACATCATAAAAGCAAAATAAAGCTGGTAATGTACTAGCCAAAAGACTCTTTAACTGTTTAGAGTCAGGATTTAAACATTCAGATCTGGTTACAGCTCTGAATGAGGGTGACGGAGCAGCCATCTCGAACACAGTAAACACCACCAGACATTGTCAGCTCAGCAGGACTCTCAGAGACGCTGGGAGGGAGGGGGAGAAGAAAGGGTGGGGTAAGAGAGAGATTTCAAATGTAATGTGTTGACAGTTGTATATATATAACCCCTCAAACAAATTAGTGAGACATACGTGTGCTGAAAAAGGAGCACACCTGAGTTACCTGACTGGGAGATATGCAAACTATATTTAAATGAATCCCATCCCACACTTCCTGAAAGTATTTCCATACCAATTACATAGAGTTGATAATCCTAAGGCACCAAACTAATGACTGGAATGGTGTCAGACCCAACAGGACTAGAACCTACCACCACTACTTTTCTAGACTGCAGCTCTAGCAGTGTGAGCTAACTCAGCTGATGGCTAGCACTGTACCACCCTCTACTGTCAGCACACCTCCAAGGGATATCTATTTTGTTGACTGTAACCTTGGAAGCACTTCAAGCACAAAGTAATAATATGTACTGTGGGCTATGAGTTACTGGGGCCGGGTAAGATTAAATAAAAGCTGAACAGAACATGGGCTTCCTCGCTCTACTGAGTTAGAAAAAATGGATGCTACCTCCACTTCTCTAGGGATTACACAGTTATAACTGTAGTTCGACAAGCAAGCACTGTTATTATGTGTAGATGAATATTCCTGGTATAATGTGGATGTTGTACATTTTCATCTTATTAGACGAGATCTGTGCAATCTTGTTTATATAGATTGTACAGGAGGCATTAAATCCTTTCTCTGTACGTATCTATTTAAGCGGATAGGGTCTCTTTCAGGGTGACGGCACCTCTGAAGAAGCCAACCTGTGATTTAATGCATTTTGAATTTTCAATCAGCATTCTCAAACAAGCCTTAAATCAGGAGTCTTTTGTTCTGCAAATACACACACACACACACACACACACACACACACACACACACACACACACACACACACACACACACACACACACACACACACACACACACACACACACACCTTATCATTTTACTTAAATTTTAAATTACCAATAAGTCCTAGGTCACACTACTAGGACCAATAAACATTGTGGTTTGCTTATCCTCAGATCTCGTGCTTTTTATTGTTACGTTTTCCTTTATTATTCACTTAATTCTGTCTCTTTATAAATGTATAACTTTGTATCACTTAGTTAGGTTAACACATCACAGATACATTCCATTACTTATTGCATCCTCTATTGTGAAACTCTTTGGAGGTCCTCTCTCATTTTTTTAAATGGTATATGTATTAAAAGTTACTTTGTCCAAGTCATTATAAATCTCTAAGGGGTATTTTACCCACTTTAAATACTTAGGAGTAATGTACACTTCTTCCCCCAATCCCTCTCTCTCCTCTCCCCTCCACCTTCTTCTATCTCCTTCCCCCCTCTCTCTATCCCCTCCCCTCTCTCTCCCCTCCCCCTTTCTCTCTTCCCTCCCCCTCATCCCTCCCCCTCTCTTACCCCTCCTCCTCTCTCCCCTTTCTCCCCTCCCCCAGATCCATAGCTACCCCCTTGAGGCTCTTATCTCCTTCACTCCCCCCAAACCCTTCCCACAGACCTATATCCCCCCCCCTCAGGGATCGCCAGCGCACTGGAAAGGTAAGTGGGGGTGGGCAGGGGTTGGGGGTGGGGCTGCTCCTTTTAATTTGTCCTAAATCTTTGTTGGCGGCCCTGCTGGCAGTATTTAATTTATCACACTAGACGAGGACAAACACGATCAAAACACTTTATGAATATAAATATTGCCTAAGGCCCATTACAAAGATAACCAATTATTTTGCATTCAAACTATTTGAAGATATCATCCGTAGAGTGATTCCTGTGTTTATTCTTTCTCATAGGAACTGGGCAGCTGACATTTAGCAAGACACCGCTAATATGTAGCAATCACGTGGACACTTTCCAGTTCTCTTCTTTACATAGTCATCTGTGATCTGGTCCTGAAGGTTTTGTTTTTCAATGTATCACAGCTATTTAGATACATTCATTGTCATCAACATGAATCCCTCTTGGCACATTATTCTCTGTTACTTCGCCTCTTATCTAATGTTGATGAACACCGCAGAAGAGATTAAACTTTGCTGCCCATATATGGACCCGTTAGACTACTAAAACCTCAATGAGTTTCTAGTTGTTTGTATATTAAAGATTTTCCATAACTACTCATATGTTCTCATAAACAAATCTTACAGCACCCGATATATGTCTGTGTATATGCAGTGATCACACTATATGTAATATGTAAGTGTCCTGTAATACACAGAGGTAAAGCCTCAGGCATTATGTACTGTTGGGTTAGGTTGTCAAGTTGCCTGTTGAAACGTGAAAGAGTAACTCAAAACGCGCCTGAGAACCAGGGTAACTATTCTCTTGCAAAACAGAAACATCAAATTGGTTTCCTGGAGGCTTAAATTCAACAGCAAAAACGAGAAGTTATTTCCCATATTAAGCACTCCAAGGCCGAAGTGACTATTTGCCAGAAAACGCACCTCCTGAGTGAAGACACAAGAAAACTTAAAGCGCCTTGGCTTAAAGAAATAATTGCTGCACCATACACAGAGAAGAAGAAGAAGGGAATAGCAATAATAGTGAACAAGACTGTGACTTACAGAGTTATTAGAGATCTGGGGGGAGATACTTCATTGTTGACAGGGGTGGAAAGCCAGGACAATTTATCGGGAACCAGCAGCTGCGGAGGGCCCAGGAAGGCTAGCACTGGCCGTTAGGCCCGATCATATGGCCAGGTCGGACCACGCATCAGAAGTTGGGCGGGCTGATTGGCACGGCACAGGGTGTGTGTTTATTATGTGGAGGGCAGGTTATTATGTGTGTGGGGGAAGGGGCGTATTGTGTGTGTGGGGGGATAAGAGGTATTATGTATGGGGGAGAGGGTTTTTTGGTTGTGTGGGGGTGGAGGGAGTATTGTATGTGCATCAGGGGGGTGTATTATGTGTGTAGGGTGAGGGGAGGCACGAGGGGGAGGTAGGGGATGGAGAGGTGGGAGAGAGGAGAGGGCATGTGGGAGAGAGAGGTGGTGGCGTGAGGTTTAGAGAGATGGGGTGTGAGGGAGAGGTGGAGGCATGTGAGAGAAAGGTGGAGGCATGAGGGATAGAGGTTGGAAAGAGAGGTGAGTGAGGGAGGGATAAGGTGTGGGAAAAGGTGGGGGTGTGGGAGAGGGGAGTGAGAAGGATAAGGGAGAGGATGAAAGCAAGGAGAGAGAGAAGGATGTGAGAGATGGAGGGGGGGGGGGGTGTCTCGCAAGGCTACTGACACTGGGTGTGGATGGGGTGTGGGTGGTGGGTGAAAATTGTAGTCCTGGGCCCCGGGAGAGCTGTCTGCACCCCTGTTTGTTGATATACCATTGAAGGGTCAAGAGTGTTGTTGGTTAATGTTTATGCTCCGAATGTACCTGACCATCAATTTTTTTTACAAATTTATATGATAATAATAGTTTGTTCTTGTATAGCGCGGCTAGTTTTACATAGCGCTTTACAGAGACATTTTGCAGGCACAGGTCCCTGCCCCATAGAGCTTAGAATCTATATTTTTTGGTGCCTGAGGCACAGGGAGATAAAGTGACTTGCCCAAGGTCACAAGGAGCTGACTCTGGAAATTGAACCAGGCTCCCCTGCTTCACACTCAGTGCCAGTCAGTGTCATTACTCACTGAGCCGCTCCTTCTCCATCAAAATATCAAAAGTTACTTGAATGGGACACCACAACTGGAATTGGGAGGGGGGGGGGGGGGGAAGAGGGTGAGGACTTCAACATGGTGGGGACTGGAAGCTGGAAAGGTCAGGAAACAAAGTGGTACCGCATTATTCGCACTGACAACTAGACATATCCTTCAGGGATAGCTTGAATCTGGCAGATCTCTGGATAGTTTTAAAATGACTGGAACAGGAATACACATTCTTCTCATATGGCCACAATATATGTTTCCGAATAAACCATATTCTTGTTTCAGTCAATCTCCTGCAAACAAGGAACACAATGAAAATGGAAAATATTATCGGTTTTTTTTTTTACAACTCTTATTTTTATTTGGTATTACAGAGTGTACATAATATCACCACCTATTGGCATACGTTACAGAATACACAATTTTGTCATCCAAACAGTAACACGTAGACAGGACATGAGACAGACGTAACGAACCACACGTAAACCACATCACTAAGACGGACAGGACAAACTAGACTGGGGTGAGACACAGTAGGGTGGGTGGGGGTGGGGGGCACCTGTAGCTGCTGCATCGGAGTGGAGGAACTGCTTTTTGCTCTGTGCGTACGCTAGAGTGTGTTGTGAATATCACAGTGGTTCTACGTTCTCCGTCGCTATGTCATCCTCCCGTCGGGTCTGCTCTGTCCAAGGAGAACGCATTTATATATATTAATGCAAAATTGTGGCGGTGTCCACCCCCGGGATGTCTGTTTGGGCCAGCCATGGGGCCCATACGTTTAGAAATTTGGAGCCAGAGTCGTTGACCCAACTCGTCAACTGTTCCATCTGGCAGACATGCCAAATTCTGTTCCTGATTTTGGCTATAGTGGGTAATTCCTGTTGTCTCCATACTGCTGCGATCTCACACCTCGTGGCGGTTGCGAAATGTGCAACCAATTTGAGTGTCGCGTTAGACACGTCCTGAGGGCGTCTGCCCACGAGGAACAGCCACGGGTCCAGGGGGACCTCCAAATTGAGGATTCTTTCTAGCCATTCCCTAATAGATTCCCAAATCGGGACCACGTTCGGGCAAGACCACAACATATGTTTTAAATCAGCAGTTTCCCCACACTGTTTTGGGCAGAGCGGGGAATAGCCCTTGATAAATTTAGATAATTTCAATGGGGTATGGTACCACCGCATTAGGACTTTATATGCGTTCTCCTTTAACGTGGCACAGATTGAGCTTTTGGTAGCTGCCTGTAATATCTGCTCCCATTCCTCGTCCTCTAGTATCTCCCCTAAATCTGTCTCCCACTGTCGCATGTATTTCAGTCGGGGGGCGTCGGAAGTCTTCGGACAGACTACCTCCCTGTACATCCGAGAAGTTAGTCCTCTTGTGTCTGTCTCTCTGGAACACAGCTGTTCGAAATTAGTTCGTGCTGGGCGAACCGGGAATTTATTATAAAAAGCCCTGACCTGGAGGAATCTAAATAATTCTGTGTTGGGTAGCTTTTTCTCATCCTTAATCATATCGAACGTCTTGATATATTTACTTCCTTCCAGGTCCTTTAATCGTAAGTACCCTGCTTGCGTCCATTTTACAAATTTGTCACCTAACAGCCCTGGAGCAAAATCCGGATTTCCCACCAGGGGGGTCATCAACGACTGTCGTGTGGTCAATTTGGCTTTAAATTTAGAGGACTCCCAGACCGCTAGCGAGTTCGCAATTGCACAGAGTGGCATCCCTATTGATTTCTTGCACTGTTTTGGAAGCCAAATCAGATCATGTAGTTTTACTGGCGCGCAGCATTCTGTTTCTAGGGCCACCCATCTTCTATTTGCTGGGTTCGAGTGCCACTGGACAATTTGGCATAATTGTGCCGCCTTGTGGTATGCCAACAAGCAAGGTACCGCTAACCCTCCTCTTGTTACTGGTTTTGTCAGTATGCTTTTCGCAATTCGTGGGCTTTTTTTATTCCAAATAAATTGAATAATGTGAGCCTGCAGCGTGAGGACCTCAGTCCTAACAAGAGGTATTGGGAGGGCTTGAAACAGATATAACAATTTAGGCAGCAGGTTCATTTTGACACTGTTGATCCGCCCAAACCATGATATGCCATACCCCGCCCAAACCCTGAGATCTTCCTTCAGTTTCTTCATTATTCTGGGGAAATTTGCTTTATATAATGTGTTGTAGTCCTTTGTGATATATACCCCTAAATATTTGATAGCGGAGGGTTGCCATTTAAAATTGAAGTTGAGCTCTATCAGTTTTTCGACCGGCTTGGGTAGATTGATGTTGAGCGCTTCCGACTTGGCCTGGTTAATTTTAAACCCCGACACCAAGCTGAAAGTTCCCAAGATCGCAAAGACGTTGGGCAAGGAGGTGAGGGGTTTTGACAGTGTCAAGATTACATCGTCTGCGTATAACGCTACTTTATGTTGCTGCTCCCCTATATCTATCCCTGTTATATCTGGGCTTGCTCTGATATGAGCCGCTAACGGTTCCATGCAAAGGGCAAATATTAACGGTGAAAGTGGGCATCCTTGTCTTGTCCCGCTACGGATGTTAAATACCTCCGAGGGGAACCCTTGGTGTCGCACCTTTGCAGTGGGACCATTGTAAAGGGCTAGTATTGCCTCTAGGAGGCGCCCCCCGAACCCAAACGCCCCCAGCGTCTCCCTGAGGAAGGGCCAGTCAATCCTATCAAAGGCCTTTTCGGCGTCCAGACTCAACAACATAGACGGAATACTTTTCTTTTTTGCCAGATCAATCAAATCTACAATCCGTCTAGTATTGTCTGCCGCCTGCCTGCCCTCAATAAAGCCTACTTGATCCGGGTGAATCAGCCCCGGAAGGACAATGCCCACCCTGTTAGCTAGCAATTTTGAGAAGATTTTAATGTCGGAATTGATCAGGGATATTGGCCGGTAGCTCTTTACGTCTGCCGGGTCCTTACCGGGTTTGTGGATCACAGAGATAGACGCCTGGAGCATCTGCGCCGGGAGGGGCTCTCCTGCTAGAATCTCATTAAATAGAGTCAGCAAGTGGGGAGCCAGAATCTTGACAAATTTTTTATAATATAAATTTGAAAATCCGTCTGGACCAGGGGCTTTAGCGGGTTTAAGGGACTTCATTACCTCTATTACTTCCTCAAGGGTGAAGTCGCCCTGGAGTGCCTCCCTATCCTCTCTGCTCAAGGTAGGCAGATTTGCCTCTTTTAGGAATATATTCAAAGTTGCTGCGGTCTTTTGTGTGTGGCTGACCTTATCTCCGTCGTATAATGTGGCGTAATAATTCTTAAACACCTCCACTATTTGTCGAGGATCAGAGGTAAGGTCCCCCCCCTGAGATTTGATGGATGCTATTCGAAAATTTGGAAGCTTGTTTCGGAGCTTATTGGCCAATAGGGTATCTGGCTTGTTGGCTTTCTCATAGAATCTGCGCTTTGACCACGCCAACTCCTTCTCGGCCTGAGAGGACAGGACCAGGTTAAGTTTAATTTTAGTGTCGCTCAGTTCTTTCCAAACCAATTTATCTTTATGCGTTTTGTGTTGAGCCGTGAGATGTGCCAATTTCTCCCGTAGCTCTTTTACTTTCGCCTCTTTTGCTCTCTTTCTTTTTCCTGCTATGGACATCAACACCCCCCTCATGGTAGCCTTATGGGCCTCCCAGAGCGTGGATTGAGCCGACACACTGCCTTTGTTGTCCTTAAAATATTCTTGGATTCGCTCACCAATCTCTTTTGCAGTTACGGGGCATTTAAGGAGGAGTTCGTTGAGCTTCCAGTTTGCTCCAGGTCTGTCTAAGGCGTCTAATGTGCACCGCAGCTCTACCGGTGCATGGTCGGACCACGAGATTCCATGGATCTCTGTGTGCCCTACCACCGGAACCACTCTATTGGATACCAGGAGGCAATCTATCCGACTGTAACGATTGTGCGGGTGGGAATAAAAGGTATATTCCCGTGCATTAGGATGTTGTTCCCGCCAGATATCAATTAGCTGACAGTCTTGCATCCCCTTATGTATGGTTAGTACGTCCTGTTTGTGGGATGGGTTAGGTCTCGTACATCTGTCCAGGTCAGAGTCTAGTGTGCGGTTAAGATCGCCTGCTATGAAGATATGTCCCTTCGCGACAGTGTGTAATTTATTAAAGAACTGTGTAAAGAATGTAGTGCTCGTCTCGCATGGGGCGTAGACTGACGCTAATGTAAGAGGTTGACTTTGTATCATCCCCGTAAGGATGACATAACGACCTTCCGGGTCCGCATATTGTTTATTTATATCTAACGCTAGTTTATTGTGTGCTAAGATAGCCACTCCTCTTTTCTTTGCCTTGTTAGAGGCCAGATAAAAAGTTCTGTAATTTTTGTCTAAATATTTCGGGTGATTGGAGCGTGAAAAGTGGGTTTCTTGTAGAAAAAGTATATCGGCTTTCAGGCGGCTATACTCTTTAAATGCGATTCTACGCTTAACCGGGCTGTTAAACCCTTTGACATTGTGTGTAATCATTATTAGTTCATTACTCATCCTTGTCTGCGGAAGAGGTGTGCTCCATTGGCGAGATCGTCTGGGCCGTTCGTTGGTCCACATACTCCAACTGCTTCTGGGAATCTGTAGTTCTCCATCTTCCTGTAGTTTGGTGCACTATGGGGGGGAGATACAAGAAGGGAGGGGGGGAACATCCAGACAGACATAAACAACACATATAAACAGTGGTCTCAGAGCCTCGGTACCAGTACCCTGGCTGTGAGACCAACGCCCTTGGGTATTCAGTGTAGGTGGTCAGGTACTCCCTACCCTCCCGCCCCTCCCTCACTGGAATCCCCTCCCAAGGGACTTTGCCGGCCATTGGGGTTGATGTCCTTTCCCGCTCCGGCTGTCGGTCCATGCAGGAACAAAAGCAGGCTCGAACCCCGCTATCCGGCCTCCCTCCTATAAAATCTTCCAACAATAACTAGCAAACAATGCTTTCCTAGGATCACTCCTTTGCCCTATGTACTCCTCCCTACAGTAACCTTCCTCTCCTTTTGTAGTACCTTAGCCTCGCACCCCTGCTTGGAGATATTAATCTAGCTCCTGCGTCTCTCTCTGTGGCACGTCCGGGCTTTGATTGGCCCGGTCCTACGCACCCCTGTCCTTGGCTGATGGGGCCACCGTTTAAAGAGATGAACTGCATCTAATTAGTTGACTGCACTGGAGTCGGGTGTGTTCTGGTTACCTGAGTCCTTTTGATCACTTTCCTATGCTCCCTCACACTTTATCTACCTTCCTGCGAGCGTCTTGCCTTCTCCTCTCTATCTTTCTCTTATTTTATCTTTTTGCCTTCCCTTATCTCTCTCCATCATTTCCATAAATCCTTCTCTTACGCTAACGTACTCTTACCTTCCAATATATCACATCCCCCTCCTTTCCCCTCAACCTACCTACTCCCCTCTGCTTCTCTTCTCTACTCCTCCCCTTCTTGATCCCCCCTCCACCCCATCTATCTACTGCTCCTCTCCTCCTAATCACTTGCCCTGAACCACCTACTTAAACTACTTACCCCTTCCAATCTCGCCCTATTATCCTTCCCTCTCCTTCCTGCTCACCTCCATTTCCCTCCCCTCCTCCATTTCCCTCCCCTCCTCCATTTCCCCCCCCCCCCGCGCTACTCATGCCTTGCTTATCCGCCTCCTCGGCTCTCCGATCTCTCCCCCCTCTACCCCCCCTTGGCTCCGTAATAACTCAAGTCCACAACAGTATCCTTTAATTTTCTCCAGTGCAGTCCAACTCTGCTCCGTTGTCTTCTCCCTTCTGCCTCCTGGCCTGCGTGCCGGTGTCCAGGGTCACAGCTGCTCCCTTCCGCTCGGTGGCCGCTTCCTTGGTCGCAGGCGCCGTTGCTTCCGGCTCTCTGAGATGACGTCACCGCCAGGGATTCCTCTGCTCCTCGCCACCTCCAAGATGGCCGCTCCGATTCCCGCCCCTTCCGGTGACGCACTTCCTCCGGCCGCCATCTTGGATCTGCTAACTCACCAGGGCAGACGCATCATCACGGCTTCCCGCTCACCTCGATCCTCCCGCCTTCCTGGTTCTGCGTTCCACGCCGTCTGAGCTGTCCCCGCCATCTTGGGAGCCATGCCACCACCACGAGGTGAGTCCCATAGATTTTTAAAACAGGCGCCCCACGTCCCGGGCATGCGACATCCACCGGCTCAGCTAGGGGGGGGCACGAGGTATATTAGTCCAGGGCAAAGGTGTAGTTTTCCTGCTGTTTCAAACACCGAACTGGCAACTTTATTATAGTTCAAACTGTGGTGGAACAAAGAGGTTAAACATTTCCTCCTCCTTGAGTGGCCCCCTCAGAAGCTGTGCCTCCGACTGTAGTCCAGGATGGACCCGGGGCCGGCTCTTCCGTCTCGGAGGCAGTGGGGGTCAGCCGCAGCCCCAGCCTCTTGAGGAACGCCTCACCTTCTCCAGGGGCTTTCATACTGATTGGGCGTCCATTTTTAATCACCATCAGCCCGAAGGGAAATAGCCAACGGTAGCGGATGGCCTTATCCCTGAGGCATTTAGTTATGGGCCACAGCTCTCTTCTCCGGGCTAATGTAATTGGGGCAATGTCCTGGAATACTGCAATTTTGGTGCCCTCAAATTCTCTCAGGGGCGCATTCCTTGCGTGCTGCAGCACCGCTTCCCTGGTCTTATAGTGATGGAGCCGCACTATAATGTCCCGCGGTCGTTCTGTTGGTTGTGGCTTTGACCGGAGCGCCCGATGGCATCTATCCATTCCCAGTTTATCCTGCGGGGAATCCGGGCACATATGGGCGAGCCACCGCGCCACGAACTCCTCACAGTCTCCTACAGTCTCTGGGACGCCCCGTAGGCGGACATTGTTGCGTCGGTCGCGATTTTCTGCGTCTTCTTGTCTGTCTTTTAATTCGTTAATTTGCGCCTGCAGGTCCGCTGTCTTTTTTGTATTGCGCAGGCCAACCTTGGCGTTAGCATCCACCTTCACTTCAAGCTCCTGCGTTCTTGCCCCCAGGCTCCCTACCTCCTTTCCCAGGGCTCTGATTTCAGCCTGCAACATGGATTTTAAGTCTGTATATAGTCTTTCAAAATCGCAGCGTCTTACCGGCAGAAGACCCTGATCTTCCCCTGTATCCCCCTCCTCCTCTGATTCTGATCCAGTGCGGGAGGTGGGTGCCCCTGCTGCCGTGGCTCTGCTCGGTTTAGCTCCGCCAAAATACTCTGGGAGCCCCCTTTTTTTAGGGGTTTTAGCTATCTTCTTTGACATCCTGGATGTTTAGTTAGTATAAGGTGGTGTTTTTATTTAAGTCTTGCCAGTTTTTTTGTTCGTTTTTTTTAGAAAAACAGGGAGTGAGGCACAGAGCTCTCAGTTTAAGCTTCCATGCTCCTCGCTTCCCAGCATGCACCCATCAATATTATCGTTTTTAATCATGCACTGATCTGGATCAGTCTAAATCTAAACACCCTTAACCTACAGTATATCACAAAGCTGGCGAATGCCGGCATATTTGGCTGTGCCAAAGGAATTCAAACACTACCTGAGAAATGAGTGGTTCAATTTGGAAAAAGACAATAAACTTCAACAGCTGTACTAAGGGGTCACACAATCGCATACGTGGCCAAGAAGAATACAATAATTCTGAACACCAAATTAAACAATCTAAATGCCCACCTAACCCAGGCATATCAAACATATAAGGAGAATGGTTCAACACAAAACACAAAAACTATATGTAAAAACTAAGGCGATGTATGATGCTCTACTCTCTGAAAGAGCTCAGACACAATTACTTTGTCAAAAGTTCTTTACCCACCATAACTTATTTAATGTGTGTTTGAAACCATCCCAGATTCACATTGCAAAACCGGTATAACCAGCCTTACATTGATAAGACCCAAAACGTTGACACAGTTTCTGTGGGTGTCCTGGCTATGCAGATGTGTAATGCGGCAGGCATGAGCTTATAGGGGTCCATGTTCAAATGGATAAAAGGCGAAAGGTGTGCTCATTTGCATGTCATTTCCCAGAATCCCTGGCTGCAGTGGAAGCTCTGTATGCGAAGAGATAATGGTACAGAGCAAGGTTGCAGACCTATCTAAGATATGAGAATGTGCGCACAAGTGATATTTTTATTTACTATCCCAAAAAAACAAATACTTCAAATGGGGAACATCCAATAAATAACCAGGGCCGCCTGCCAGCCGTAGTGCAGAGAATTACAAATTACTGAACCCAGATATCGCAAAACCATGAACAAATCTTTTCAATTATATAATCTACGCCCAGGAAATGCCATAAGACTTTAATAAATTGCGCTCCCTAAGCGTGCCAGAGACCCAGAGCAAACTTCTTATACACTCATGTACTTATTGAATCAGAATGTCAAAATTCTAACAAAAATGTATGCAAATAGATTTAATAGCGTGCTTCCTGACTTAATAGCCCCGGAGCAAACAGGCTTCGTCCCAGGAAGGTAATCGGTTTCAAGCATAAAATCAATCATAGCAGCAATAGTAGCCTCTAACCAGGGAAAGAAAAATAATAATATGATTGTTAATTGAGATGCTGAGTGTAACGATGCGCTCACCACAAACAAGGCGTGACCGCGAGGCCGAGGTGGGGATTTGATAAACGCCGACCCACAGCCGCGAGGGTGCGCCTGGAGTGTAGATTGGTCGAGGTAGCCGGGTCAGGGTAGGAGAGGCCAGGATGGTCAGTGATACTTGCCGAGGTCGGGATTGGAGAGGTACGGATCATTGCAGGTACTTTAGCCAAGGTCGGGATTGGAGAGGTGTGGATCGTCGTGGGTAAGCCGGGGTCAGGAGCAGAGAGGTATGGATCGTTGTTGGTAAGCCGGGTCAGGAGCAGAGAGGTGTGGAATCCAAAGAACAAGCGAGGTCAGGCAACGCAGGACAAGACAGGCAAGGCTCAGACAGGAGGCAGGACTGCAGTGAACACAGCGAACATAAACAAGGTTATGCCCAGCCAATGTGCCAGAGGGCAGGCTGAGCATATAAGGCAGAACAGTCCAATGAGCTTGGAACATACTCAGGAGTATGCCTGGCTGTGGTTGACTGAGGGAGACAGCACAGGTGTATCCCTTTAGACAAAGGAACGAGGAAGCTTCTGCGCGCATGCGCGATTGCCGCGCATTGTGGGTGCGCACTGCATGGCGATGACGTTACTGCTCGAGCAAAGCCTGGAGGCGGGACCAGCGGGAACGGAATTTAGTGCCGAGTGCGGTCAGCACGCGCCCCTAGAAGGAACACTGGCATTCGCCTTTTTGCGAGATACACTGCAGGAGGCAGCAGATTCAGGACGCCCGATCATGGGACTGGGTAAGCTGGGAGCGCATCGGAAGGGGTACAGATGACGGATCCTTACACTGAGAAGGCATTTGACAAAATGACATGGGCACACATAATTAGAGTACTTGGAGCAAAATATTTTTGGTAAGGCATCATATCACTTATACAAATCATATACCGTATAAAACACCTAGAGCTTTTGTAATGGCTAATGCTGTAAACTCAGGCACTTTCCCATTGTAAAGATGGACAAGTCAAGGTTGCCCGTTGTCCCCAATGCTGTTTGATTTGGCACCAGATAACCCCTGCTGTGACACTAAGAGCAAATGGGTCACTTTAAGGGTATACACATTGGGAATCAAGAACGAATAATAGGGGCTTTTGTCGATGGTATGCTCCTTTTGATTTCAAATCCAAAGGACGCTATCCCAGCCATCATAGATAAAATTTGGGTTTTTGGTAAAATCTCCAGTCTAACTATAAACTATGACAAATCGGAAGAAGCACTGTTACTAGCGGGATGGAAAGGACCTTTTTCTATTTAAGTGATATTTTTTTTCTGCGAGAGAAACACTTCGATACCAAGGAACCCCCAAACAACTTTAGCAGGAAATACCCTATAGCATTTTATTCATCTTTCACCAGTAAGAAAAGGGGGGTTGCGATTTTTATAAAACAGTATATCCCGTTCCAGACACTGGAGGTCAAGAGAGACCAAGGAGGGAGGTCATGTGTGGTCCATGGTCTTCTGTCAGGTCTACATATTACCCTAGTGAACATATACGCGCCTAACGAGGGACAAATTGATTTTCTAAGGGAAACATTGGAGTCAATGGGGATAATCGAGAACAGTTATATATTTTAGGAAGCATTTTAATATGGTCCCGGACCCGGATGTGGACAAGTCCACACATCCAGGACATTCACACTCTGCAATGACATACAGTGTAGCAAAGAAATTTAGATTGTTAATCAAAGAATTTCGTCTGTTGGACGCCTGGCGTTGCTCACATAAAGGGCAGAGAGATTATTCCTTCTATTCGCCCCACACGATTCGTATTATAGAATCAATAATATTTTTGTATCTCCAAATATCCTGAAGTATTGGTCCACTCAGATATAGGGCCTATCACGTGGTCGGAAGCAGGCACACGGTCTTTCTAAAGGTGCAGTTTATTGTGCCACCAAAGGTCCAACGTTTCGGCAAATAGATTGCCTTTATCAAGGAGAGGGCTACAGAACATGTTAAACATACCACAATATATACACAAATGGGTACTCACCCCCCCACGATCACTGCTGCCTTGCTCCTGGATGTCAACGCCCCCCATCGTGACGTCAGGGCGCCAGTTAACATGTTCTGTAGCCCTCTCCTTGATAAAGGCAATCTATTTGCCGAAACGTTGGACCTTTGGTGGCACAATAAACTGCACCTTTAGAAAGACCGTGTGCCTGCTTCCATTCCTTTGCTTAAGTACCTCTGGGATGTCTGGACCTCCCTGGATACAGCGCACCGGCAGATAAGTACCCCCCTCCAGCACCTACCAGCGGTGTGCATGTGCTTCTACATATGACTATCACGTGGTCGGACCACGCCCCAGTGGCAATACTGATTGACCCACCATTCGCTAAGATTCAATAATTTCATTGGAGGATGAATGATTATTTACTAAATTATCCGGAGATTAGCGCACAAATGGGAGACTCACTTAAAGATTATTTTCGGTCTAACAATGGGTCTGTAGATGTGCTCCCCCTCTTTCTGGATAACGGAGACAACACAAGGATTGAGGAAGCAATCAACAGTGAGGTGGAAGCAGTAACTTCATTTGTCTGTATTATATACATATATATTTTTTTCACTATCACAGAGATCACATTCACAGATGTGATGTCAGGGTCAGGGTTTTGAAATTTGGAGACAGAGGAATTCTGGAGGTAGGAGATTTATTAGAAAAGGACAAGCTAATGTCTTTCGAGGAACTGATGAGAAAGTATGGTCTGCCCCAAATTGAGCTGTATAAGTATATACAGGTCCAACATTTTGTGTGTCAGGGCCTCCATGATGAAGAATTTCCTAGATATAAACGATTTGAAGATTTATGTAAAACAAAAAAAATACCAAAGAGGTTTGATATCATCTCTGTACCAGGGGCTGACCCTAAAAAAGTTTTCCAGACTGAAATAACAAGGGAGGACTGGGAAGATATTTGGGAGAATGCAGGTAAAACCTGTATATGTACGGTAACAAAAGAGAATATGTATAAAATGTTGTTGCGTTGGTACTACACCCCCAAAAGATTAAAGCAGATGTTCCCGGGGACGTAAAACTGGTAAATTATGGACTGTTGCTGCTTGTCAACTTATATTTGCAGAGCTTTAAAAACAAAATTATTTACTGGTGACAGAAGCGCCTCTTCTACAGCAAATCTATAAATTTGGCACAGACACAGAAATACTGCATAAACCTCTAGGAGTTTTAGTTGTTAGTAAGTGATACTGCGGTGTGGTGTTTATGGATGGGAATTGGAGTCTAGTGGACTGCCAAAGGCAACTGTAGTGCTGGATGGATGAATGATCTTAACCTTGTTGCTGCTGGAGCTCCAGTGCCACCAAAGTGATCACATGGTTGCCACCAGCCCGCTGATAATGAACATGGAAGTGGAGTTTGGAGATTTGATTGCGTTCAGCGTTAAATGTGACCCAGTATCGGAAATGAGCCAAATAGGCATGACATACCATACCACGTACATTATAAGGGCCCCTGGGCATGCCACCCTGTATAACCTACCATGTAGATAAATGGGGACCATAAAGGTTGCCCTCATTCAAGCTTATTGGAGCATTGACTACTTCTAACCACTGAACAATTCACCCAACAAGGTGGATTAAAGGAGACTGAGAATCCGTAACAACCGGCAAATCAACTCTCTCCACTTTGTGTGCAATCAGGACAAGCCGGCAGGCCCCAGCATCACCTGTTACAAGGTCTTTGGCCCTTTTAAATAAGTTCTGAACTAGCTGATAACAGAGATAAATCCAAAAGCTAATGTCAGTTGTGATCAGCTGCTGCAGAGCTTGTTCCATAAGGGCCTTTAAGAGAACCACCAGGGTTCTTTATTACGGCAAACAGTAATGCCGGGGTTCCCAAGTCCAGTCCTCAAGGTTCCCAAGTCCAGTCCTCAAGACTCCCAGTCCTCAAGGTTCCCAAGTCCAGTCCTCAGAACACTGAAGAGGATTGGCGGACAGCACGGGCAAGCCAAAAGCACTCACAACTCACCGGGTTGGGACGGATTAAAAATATTTATTAATGCTACATAAAAAACATAATGGGGACACAAAACAAAAAGGGGGGTCCTCCACCCACGCGTTTCACGCTATCATAGCGCTTTCTCAAGACAAAAATAGTAACATTTTAAAACATGAACTATAGAACCCGGTTGCTTGCTGTATATAGTGCATGTTATTACTGTTATTTCCTAGGTAGTTATCACCTTGTGGACATTGTCTCAATTTGTTCAGTTTAAAACTGCTCAAAAGATGTTTTCGCTACAAATACTGTATGCAGGCATTATTTCATCTGAGCGTGTTATCTCATATTCCCTTGTATTTTCCTATGTCTGAAGAGATTACAAATGAAGCACTCAATGCAACCATTATCAGACAATTGTCTTCAGTAACTAGACTAGTGAGAAGAGATTATTTCATGACATAAAGCAGTGCATGCTCACAAAAAATACAAATAAAGTTGAAATAATGATTCTCATTGCTTTCTAGTTCGTAATGAGATACTTTGATCAATTGCCACAGCTATTAAATCACAATAGTTTAATCCCATTAAAGATGATGAATGTAGTGTGCAATGCATGAGATAAAATGCTATAACAAAATCCATGTATGGTGTTTGCTTTTTTTTAACCTACTGTACATTGTAACAATCTGCCAGAGCTCTTGCTGCTAGAGGTGTCTGCATTCTAAGGCCTGGGACATAGTACGGTGAGCCTTGCTGAGCCGCGCTGAGCCGCGCTGAGCAGATGCACTTACCCCCTGCATCTGTCATCAGCGCGGCTTTAGCAGCCGCTTCCGCATGCGTGCGGAGGCTCAGATATTTTGGAGAGGCAGGCAAATTTTAAATTTGCCGCTCAGGGGAGCAGAGAAGCGGTCACGTGACCGCTCACATCCAATGGGAGCGAGGGACT
The DNA here is from genome assembly GCF_040206685.1 of Ascaphus truei. Lineage (NCBI taxonomy): Eukaryota > Metazoa > Chordata > Amphibia > Anura > Ascaphidae > Ascaphus > Ascaphus truei. The sequence continues at coordinate 8,876,832 of NC_134492.1, read as the reverse complement.
AGCCCCGCCTCCCGCCACACCTCCGCTCCGCCTCCCGACACGCCTCCAACCTGCCCCCAAAGCGCGCTCACTGCCTCGCCTGCCAGGACACAAAAAAGCTCCAGTTTGAGCAGGTGAGGCAGAGCAGGAGCGCTGATCAGCGCGGCCCGAGGCACCATGCCCAAGGCCTAAGGCTGAGTCCCTGCTGGCGCTGAGCGCGCTCATGCTTGGAGAGCGCTCCATTGTTTACCTAAGCGCTGGGCATGTGTGCCTGCGCACGAGCGCGCGCACAGCATGAGCGGGGATTTAAATATATCTATATATGAAAGTAACCGCCGCAAGCGCCGCCCGCTCAGCGAGCTCAGCGCTAACGGGCACGCAGCCCAAGTCTATTGTTATTCTTCTTGTTTATAAGTGTAACACAAGTATGTTGTCATGTGCCAGATCGTTAGCCGACCAGGTACAACAGCCAGTGGCTGACTTGCCACACAGACAAACATTCTGAAATATAAAAGCCTAAGGATGTCTGCAACAACCAGTTTGTTGTCTCCCGGGTGCTCGGGTTTGGCACATTGCGGATCGGGTAGACAGATTGTTGGGAGGGGCTGAGATTGACCCGGCGGTCTTGGTACACGTTGGCACCAATGACAAAGTTAGAGAAAGATGGAGGGTCCTAAACAATGATTACAGGGATCTAGGCCAAAAGCTTAAGGCAAGGACCTCCAAGGTAGTATTTTCTGAAATACTACCAGTGCCATGCGCTACCGCAGGGAGACAGTCAGAGACCAGGGAGGTTAATGCATGGTTAAGAAAGTGGTGCAGGAAGCAGGGGTTTGGGTTTTTAGAGCACTGGGACTCCTTTTCTGAGAGGTGCCATCTATATTCTAGGGACGGATTGCACCTCAATGAAGAGGGATCTTCTGTGCAAGGGGGGAGAATGCTAAAAAGGTTGGAGGAGATTTTAAACTAGGAAGGAGGGGGGAGGGGAATGAAACAGATAATGAACTAAATGGAATAGATGAGGATACAAGGTGGTATGGAGGTAGAATTGGGGGCAAGTGCAAGTTTGACAAGAAGTGAGACACCTATAGTAAATACAGATAATACTAGAAAACTTCTAAAGCCTAAACCAAGTGGGAGCAGAAAGGAAGGAGCAGATAAGATAATAGTACAGGCTGAAAAAACCCTGAAATGCATGTTTGCTAATGCAAGAAGCCTGTCAGATAAAATGGGGGAGCTTGAATTAAAAGCTGCAAGGTAGCAGTATGATATCATAGGCATTACTGAAACATGGTGGGATGAAACGCATGACTGGACAGTTAATTTAGATGGTTATTCTCTTTTTCAGAAGGATCGAACAAATAGAAGGGGAGGTGGAGTATGTTTATATGTTAAACCGGATCTAAAACCTATTATAAGGGATGATGTCTATGAAGGGAATGATGAAAATGTAGAGACTTTGTGGATAGAAATTAGCAGTGGAGATAAAAGTATAAAGAAAATGTTTGTGGGAATATGCTATAAACCACCAAATATCTGTGAGATTGAGGAAGCTAAAATACTTTTGCAAATGGAGAAGGCATCAAAACTGGGTCATGTTTGCATAATGGTGGATTTTAATTATCCAGACATAGACTGGGGCAATGAGATTAGCGTTACAACAAAAGGAAACAGGTTTTTGGGGGTGCTTAAAGACAATTATATGACCCAAATTATTGAGGAACCAACCAGGAGAGGGGCAGTTCTGGATTTGGTAATATCAAACAATGTAGAAGTAATAACAAATATTCAAGTCCTGGAACATTTGGGTAACAGTGATCATAACATGGTCTCATTTGAAATAAATGATCAAATAACAGATTACTTGGGTTCAACAAAGACCTTAAACTTTAGAAAGGCAGATTTTAATAAACTGAGGTCTAATCTAGTAGTAATACAATGGGATGATGTTTTTTGCGGGGAAAAATGTAGAAGATAAATGGGCAGTCTTTAAAACATTGTTAGTAAAGCACACTTATCAGTGTATACCCTTGGGTAATAAGTATAAAAGAAATAAGTCAAAACCAATGTGGCTAAATAAACAGGTAGGGGAGGAAATGGACAAGAAGAGGAAGGCATTTAGATTCTTTAAGTCAGAAGGGACAGAGACATCTTATCAGAATTATAAGGAATGTAACAAAAATTGCAAAAGGGCAATCAAATGAGCAAAAATGGATAATGAAAAAAGGATTGCAATAGAAAGTAAGGTCAACCCTAAAAAGTTCTTTAAGTACCTTAATAACAAAAAAATGAGAAAAGAAAATATAGGACCCTTTCAGTGTGAGATGGGTATGCAGATTATTATTGGAGATAAGGAAAAAGCTGACGTATTAAAGAAATTCTTTGCCTCTGAGTTTACCAGGGAAGAATCAAGTTCAATAGTAGTGCCGCAGGAGGAAGCCACAACCTACATATTAATGAACAATTGGTTAACTGAGGAAGAAGTTCATAAACGACTTGAAAAAATTAAAGTAAATAAGGCACCTGGCCTCGATGGCATACATCCAAGAGTTCTCAAGGAGTTAAGCTCAGTAATAGCCAAACCATTATATTTAATATTCAAGGACTCCATTTCCACAGGCTCAGTACCACAAGATTGGCGTAAAGCAGATGTGGTGCCTATATTTTAAAAGGGAGCTAGATCACAACCGGGAAATTACAGACCTGTAAGCCTGACTTCAATAGTAGGGAAACTACTTGAAGGTTTAATACGGGATAATATTCAGGAATACCTAATGGAAAACAAAATTATTAGTAATAGTCAGCATGGATTTATGAAGGATAGATCTTGCCAAACTAACCTTATTTGTTTCTTTGAGGAGGTAAGTAGGAATTGAGACCAGGGTAATGCAGTTGATGTGGTCTACACGGATTAAAAAAAAAGGCTTTTGATACGGTTTCACACAAGAGGTTGGTGTACAAAATAAAGAAAATTGGACTCAGTAATAATATATGCACCTGGATTTAAAACTGGTTAAAGGACAGACAACAGAGGGTTGTCATAAATGGAACTTTTTCAGGTTGGGCTAAAGTCGTGAGTGGAGTACCTCAGGGATCGGTACTGGGACCCCTGCTTTTTAACTTGTTTATTAATGACCTTGAGGTTGGGATCGAGAGCAAAGTCTCCATCTTTGCTGATGATACTAAATTGTGTAAGGTAATAGAATCAGAGCAGGATGTAATTTCTCTTCAGAAGGACTTGGAGAGACTGGAAACGTGGGCAGGTAAATGGCAGATGAGGTTTAATACAGATAAATGTAAGGTTATGCATTTGGGATGCAAGAATAAAAAGGCGATTTACAAATTAAATGGAGATATATTGGGGGAATCCTTGATGGAGAAGGATTTAGGTGTGCTTGTAGACAGCAGGCTTAGCAATAGTGCCCAATGTCATGCAGTAGCTGCAAAGGCAAACAAGATCTTATCTTGCATCAAACGGGCAATGGATGGAAGGGAAGTAAACATAATTATGCCCCTTTACAAAGCATTAGTAAGACCACACCTTGAATATGGAGTACAATTTTGGGCACCAATCCTAAGAAAAGACATTATGGAACTAGAGAGAGTGCAGTGAAGAGCCACCAAATTAATAAAGGGGATGGACATTCTAACTTATGAGGAGAGGCTAGCTAAATTAGATTTATTTACATTAGAAAAGAGGCGTCTAAGAGGGGATATGATAACTATATACAAATATATTCAGGGACAATACAAGGAGCTTTCAAAAGAACTATTCATCCCACGGGCAGTACAAAGGACTCAGGGCCATCCCTTAAGGTTGGAGGAAAGGAAATTTCACCAGCAACAAAGGAAAGGGTTCTTTACAGTAAGGGCAGTTAAAATGTGGAATTCATTACCCATGGAGACTGTGATGGCAGATACAATAGATTTGTTCAAAAAAAGGTTGGACATCTTTTTAGATGGGAAAGGTATACAGGGATATACCAAATAAGTATACAGGGGAAGGATGTTGATCCAGGGATTAATCCGATTGCCAATCCTTGGAGTCAGGAAGGAATTAATTTTTCCCCTTAATGGGGTTTTTTGTTTGCCTTCCTCTGGATCAATAAGTAAGTATAGATATAGAAAAAAGTATCTCTTGTCTAATTTTAGCATAGGTTGAACTTGATGGACGTATGTCTTTTTTCAACCTCATCTACTATGTAACTATGTAACTATGTAACCAGAATGCCCCCTCAAGGAGAGGAGAAAGGAGGGGAGGAGAGACAGCAAGGAGGGGAGGAGAGACAGGAGAGAGAGAGAGAAAGAGAGAGAGAGAAAGAGAGAGAGAGAAAGCAAAGAGAGGAAGAGAGAGAGATAAAGCAAAGAGAGGAGTGAGAGAGAGGAGAGAGAGAGAGAGAGAGAGAGAGAGAGAGAGAGAGAGAGAGAGAGAGAGAGAGAGAGAGAGAGAGAGAGAGAGAGAGAGAGAGAGAGAGAGAGAGAGAGAAAGCAAGGAGGGGAGGAAGGAGGAGTAAGATAGACATAGCAAGGAGGGGAGAATGCAAGGAGGGGATAGGAGCCAGAAAGAGACAGCAAGGAGAGGAGACATATGGATGATGAGTAGGAGTGAATGCAGAGCAGTGTGCACATGGGGCAGGAGGGAGTGCAAAGAGAGGAGGAGAGACAGCAAGGTGAGGAGGAGACAGATGAGGTGAGTAGGCGATGAGGAATTGTAGTGTGCACAGAGAGGAGCAGGCACAGTAAGGCAGGGAGTACAAAGAGAGGGGAGGAGAGAGTGCAAAGAGGTGCAGGGCATGATGGAGCAGAGAATAAGTTGGGGGGAAAGGTAACAAGAGACTGCAAGGCATTACGGGGGGGGGGGGAACAAAGAGTAATGTTTCATTAATAACCTTTAAGATCTGATAGATCAGCGTATGTTATAGCGGGGACCTCTGTGAGGTCATCAATGACATCAGAATGGGTGTGGCTAAGTTGCAGCTGCTGCCATTCGCCTGGAGTAGTCATCACACATTGGTCAAAATTCTGTCTTCCTTTAGATAGCTAGGCAGCTGAACACAGCATTGTGAGGTCACGTGAGCTCACCGGGACATCATAATACACTGAATGTTGGGGACCTATAAATGCTGAAGCCGGGATGAGTTATCACTCATTCATCAGCATGGAGCAAAAGAGGAGGAGAGTTTCCCTGTAACAGCATCAATAACATCCCGATGAGCAATGGAGGCACAGAGAGATGTGAGTGCAGTTTATTCTAACAAGGGACAAGCGATGGGAGGCCAGTCCATATGCGCATGCTGAATTTCAGAGTTGTATGTATGTATATTTATATAGCGCCATTAATGTACATAGCGCTTCACAGCAGTAATACACGTGTCAATCATATAAAAACCAAATAATACAAATAACAGATCATGGGAATATGTGCTTCAGACATAAAAGTAACATTTAGGAAAAAGAGTTGTTGAATTGGCTGATTTTGGAGTCCAGCCAAGTTCAGCAGTTTAATAGTTCAGTTCACACACACACACACACACACACACACACACACACACACACACACACACACACACACACACACACACACACACACACACACACACACACACACACACACACACACACACACACACACTTCTCCCTCTCTCCGCAGCGGTCTCACACAGGCAGGGAGCCAATCAGGATGCATCCCGGCCACACTCCTCTCCTAGGGGGAGGGCCCCTGCCCTCTCTGTCAATCCTGAGGATGCCCTTGACCTTGGGGCTGCGAGAGAGCTATTATCTAATTACTAGGATAGATAAGACAAAGATAAAAACAACTGGGTTTGTATATCAAACGTGTTTTATAGGGAATGTAATTAATGTAAGTGCTCAGAAATTAAGTGGGTGTCTCGGTAATTGAATGATATCAATAGGGTTGAAAAAAGTCCCAAGAAATACTATTTATCAAAACGGCAACAGGCAAATAAAAAGTAACCCAGTTGAAAGCAGAAGGAATGATTGCTTGATAAATATATTGTTGTTTTGCAGCCAGAAGACGTTGGAAAATAGACTGTCCTGCCTTACACACAATACCATTATCAATACCATTATTAAAAATAATGGATGCCTCGAGTTTCCTGGTGGGGGTAAGTAGCTAGGTGGGGGTAGGTAGCTGGGTTGGGGGTAGGTAACTGGGCTCCTTTCCACCTCATTGTTATATTATCTGGCTACATTGTTATGGCTGGGATGATGCTGAAGCAGTGAAACACACATTTCCTGGGTGGGGGTAGGTAGATGGGCTCACTACAGAGGGAGAAGTGGGGGAGAGAGAGGAAGGGGGAGGGAGAGGGGGAAGAGACAGGCGAGAGAGGGGGGCAGAGTGGGGAGGGTGAGGAGGGAGAAGAGGAAGGAGGGGGGGAGAGAGGTAGGGGGAGGAAGGGGAGAAAGGAGGGGGTAAGGGAGAGGAAGGAAGAGAAGAGGGGAAGGGACTAAAGAGAAGAGGGAGAGAAAGGAGAGGGTAGATAGAAGCAAGAGAGGAGGGGGGAGATAAAAGTGGGAGAGGAGTGGGGAAAGAGAAGGGGGAGGGGAAGGAGAGACCACGCGTCAGACCACACTACTTATACCCTAAGATGGCCTGAATGTGTAAACAAATTGAAATCATTTTTCTAAGGAAGTTTACACAATATCTTCCAGAGAAGATTAGAAACGCCCTTAACTTCAAGTTCTGTGTTTTCTTTCTGGGCAAAATCACCATGACAGTGATCGCAGTATTGCTGAAAAATGCCACGCCTGCGATGCGGTAATTAGAATCGCCCAAGTCTCTTCGGCTCCTCATCAGGAAAAAGAACGGTTGGCATTGTGAAATGACATTTTCCTCGGCTGAAAAACAGCTGCCAAAAACTGACAAACAGCCCACAGACTACACGAGTGGTTTCTCTCACACGGGGACAATCCATCTGTTTCTTACTGTGAAAGTTTACGGAATATTGTTGCTGAGCCTGGGCTAGACGTGACTATCACATAACTCTGTGTAGACAAATGTTAGATTGTATCCAAGAAATATTTCTGGTTTGCTTCATGGAGCTTTAAATTACAGAGCGTTCGGGTGGCTTTTAACCCTGTCCTTGCTAGTGGATGTAGTTAAGTGTTGCTCTTTAGTTAAATGCAAGTCATGCCCGACTTCTTTGATGGTGGCGATTTTTGTGGTTATGAGCAGCATGCTGGCCTGGCAGATTAATATTATGTTGACAGATTAATCTAACAATGAGAAGAACAATTAAACATCTTGAGTGTTGGAAAGGTCTACAGAAAGAGTGGCCAACTCCAGTCCTCAAGGGCTACCAACAGGTCAGGTTTTAAGGGTATCCCTGCTTCAGCACACAAGATTGGATATCCTTAAAACTTGACCTGTTGGTGGCTCTTGAGAACTGGAGTTGGCCACCGCTGGTCTACAGTGTAAGGAGTTAAAGACCACTGTTACCACTAAATGGATCAAAGCAGAATTTTGTGTGTACAGTATTTAGTTATTTAAAAAATTGAATCAGGGACGATGTATTGAGATGAATATCTTGTTTTCAGTATGTCATTGAATAAATTACAGTGACAATAGACAGACAATCATTGCGGTAAACATAATGAGGAATAGCAGACAGCACCAAATTAGATCAGGGCAGCTGTTTTATATTTCCATGTTCAGGGATCCCCCTGAAGAAGATGAATATACTACAATATAAAGCAAGAGGAACATACTACAATATAAAGCAAGAGGAACATACTATAATATAAAGATAGAGGAACATACTACAATATAAAGCTACAATATAAAGATAGAGGAACATACTACAATATAAAGCAACACTGTGAACGACTAAACTCTCCCAAACATCTTAGAGGAGCAGTTCTGCCTACTATGAATTCTGTTGTGTTTTGACAGTAGACGAAATCAGTTGAGCTCAACTCCAGTCCTCAAAACCCCCCAACATGTCAGGTTTTAAGGATATCCCAGCTTCAGCACAGGTGTCTCAATCCGTGGCACAGTCTTTGACTCAGCCACCTGTGCTGAAGCTGGGATATCCTTAAAATCTGACCTGTTGGTGGCCCTTCAGGACTGGAGTTGAGCAGCACTGGACTAAATAAATGTATGTAGGACTGCAAATCAGTGTAATATCTTTATATGGAGACCTATAGGAACCATAACTGCTTCAGCACCTTGTTCTTTGTAAGCGGAATCCTAAAACGATTATTGTAGCCATGCAAACATCCCGTTTCCCAAGTCCCATCCTTTTTAATGACATTCAGCCCATTTAGGGTATGAAGTCTTCTGTTTGGCAGAACTAGTAAAACATTGTTTTGAGATTTATTTAAATTCCATTAGCTGAGCAAAATTAAATATTACAGCCTGAGTTTCTACACCAACACAGGACTAATATACAATGGACTGTAATACCACAATCATTTTTGTAAAGCATAAAAATAACTCCCTGCATATGATATGCCACTTCAACCCGCAAATAATATTTTTAGACATGTTTTTAGTGTCTAACTTCCTCAAATTCCCTTCTCTGATGCACTACAATATCAGTGATGTGGTTGAGTGGACTTCACTCCGTGTTCATTCAGAATTTGTTTAACTTGCCAAAAAGATTTTGGGTTGAGAAAATATACGTATGCTCACATGGAAGTAATAGCCACAACAGCTGTTTGAGGATTGTAATGGTCAGAGAGTCCTTTAAACATTGAATTTCTGGAGGGGTCTGGAATGCATTGCAGATCAATGAGTTACAGACAATTATAACACTGAAAGGGTTCTAGTTTTTAGCCAAGCTCCACTCGAAAGAATGGTTCTCTTTTACTCGCTTTAATCAAAGGCTAAAGATATATGAATCTGCCAGAGGTTTCTGATGTAATTTCCTTTTGCCTTGACAGATTTAGATTCAGATTTAGCATTTCTGTCCCTTTAATATTTCACAATTGCAAACGTTCTATTACACTACTGGCTGCAGCTTTCCTCCTCTCTGCATGAACCATCAGCTCTTGACTGGCAGCTATCTATCATATGAATTAATGTAACATTCCACTGTTCAGAGTAGATATGTTACTTGATCTACGCATTAGGTTTTGTTATGTTTTGTATTGCTTAGAGACCAGTCTTGCATCCAAACAGCATACGTACAGTATATGCCAGGGGTAGCCAACGTCAGTCCATAAGAGTTACTAACAGGTCAACTTTTTAGGATATCCCTGCTTCGCCACCTGTGCTGAAGCAGGGATATCCTGACAAATGGACTTGCTGGTGACCCGTCAGGACGGGAGTTGCCACCCCTGGCACACTGTATACCTTAATCTGTCTCCTGCGCAGTGCATGGTTTTAAATGTTTCTGACGACAGTTTTAGATCATGAATACACAATACACAAATAAAACATATCTCCTATGTATTTCTATTAGGACTGATCCTTGAAAAAAAGGAATTTATTCAGTAGCCATTCAAGCCCATATTTAATAATTGGGCCATAATGCCTTCCTGCGCGAGACGACGTCTCATGGCACATTCACTTGAACTATAACAGTAACCCTTTCAGTACCACAATTTCCTTGAACAGTTGTAAGTGGTCGTCAGGCTCCAGATGGCATGTTAGAGAATAGCACAATTTAGTACGTATGGGCATATGTGTGTTTCTGTCACTTCACAGTTATTTGAAGGTTTCTGTGATAAAGCTGATTTAAATGCTAACATATCCCTTAGGGATTTCCACCACCAGTAACATATCATGTTCAATAGGTTTTTCTTTCTTCTTCAAAGACACCTTAATTAGTTTTATATCTTCCCTATGGAGCTTAAATTCACCACATCCCAAGGCTTCCAGGCCAAACAAAATAATGTTTTATTTATTTCTTGATTGTTGAAATGAAACAGAACACAATTAGAAATTGAACAATATAAATTGCAGCTATGCGAATATTCACTATAACAGAACTGAAACAAATCAGAAATTGCAGTGGTTATTTCGCATGGCTATCACTTTCCATAGGCATTTTCTCTGCTTAAGTGCCTTATACCTTACATGTTATTCAGTATTTCCATTAGTTCAGAACTAGCATGTTATGGGTTTTCAGGTTGCAATACTAAATACACCAGATGCAGAGTTCCTCTCGCTTGCATATTCGTCACTGCCTCTGGCCAGAAAATAAACATTACAAGATAATTTCCAACACGTAAGGACATTTGTAACCCCTGCGACCTTACTGTCGGAGATCGAGAAGTATTTATACTCTGTGGAGTTACACAACTAGTTAGTTTTCCTAAACTGTGGGAAAACGTAAAATGCACAGTTACTGACATAGTTAGATTGTAAGCTCTTCGGAGCAAGGACTCCTCTTCCGAAATGTTACTTTTATGTCTGAAGCGGTTATTCCCATGATCTGTTATTTGTATTGTTTGTTATTGATATGATTGTCATGTGTATTACTGCTGTGACGCGCTATGTACATTAATGGCGCTATATAAAGAAAGACATACTGTACATACATAGATAGTAGTCGGATAGAGTGTAGATAATGCTACATTTTGGGGACCCTTAAGTGGATTACTCTTGGGAATTGATGTCACCACATCAATTATTTTCAGAACCTCCACATGAACTAAATAGTCAGACAAGTAGCTGCATTTCTTTAAGTCTCTAGCATGTTTAGGGCCGCTTGTTAATAGTTTCATCCGTTCCGTAGCGGCAGCCAACTTCTAACACTTCATAATGTGATGATCCAGGGTGAGTTTTGGGCAAACACCTATTAAATTGAAATGGAAAAATAATTTCAATGCCTCAGAATGGCATTCCTCAACTTGTTAGAGTCCTAAATGTTGCTTTGCTTATGTCCTAGGGCAGAAGTGGCCAACGCCAGTTCTCAAAGGCCACCAACAGGTCAGGTTTTAAGGATATCTCTGCTTCAGCAGAGGTGGCTCAATCAGTGCCCCGATAAACCAAGAGTCAGTGTGGGGAAGTTTATAAAAACATTCTCAGTGATGAATGTAGAACATGTACTGCAATTAAACATTGTATTTGCAGTTGCTACAGCTAAATGTGACTACATAATCCTGTTATAATCACGCAAACGAGTCAGCTTTTTTTAGTTACAAAATATTTACATTGGGAGTTAAGAATAAGGCCGACATTTTGCAGCTCACCCCTGTTTCAGGCCTCACCGTCTTTCTTGCATTTGTATAAGAAAGTCAGGCTAACTGCAGCAATTATCTGCCCTGCGGTGCGCTCCCCATTAACCGTTTGATTGCTGGATAGTGATTCTTCCTTCAAAACAAGTTCCAGTTAAGGCAGACTTAATAATTCATTTCGTGTGATATATCTCTGTGTTCTTGACGTTCTTTCACAGTAAATGAGTCTTTGGCTGGTTGAAATTGTTATTGAACGTTGAAGATGATGTACTCCGGACTGGAATGGAACATTTGGCCACGGCCGTTTCGCCGCGACCAAATAACCACCGGAGTTCTGCTGCAGATGTATTATTCTCTGTATGAGCTTGTGGGGATTATTGCATGGAAGCTCCCATTGAAGTCGCTGGGAGTGCCTGTGTCACGTTGCCCTGATCGGCACCATTGCAGTTTATCTTTTGTTGCAGGACCTTTACTTTGCACCCTGGAAATTACATGCACTCTGTACTCCTTGCATTTAAAACATTGCAGCGAGGTTTGTTTTACTAAAAATATGACTGTAACCCCTTGCCGCCCAGCTCAAAGGAGTATACAGCTTATCTTTCATATCAGTCTCAGGGTTCATACTTAGTCCAACAGATGGATCTTGCGACTGGGCATGGTTCTCTCAGGAGGTAAAGAAGCTGTTAAATGATCGGCGCCAGGAGTTTTGTAGTTTTGAATAAAATAATTGTTTATTAACTATTGACTTCCTCACAGAGGTTGCTGAGGAGGCGCATCGCTTATTGCAACTGCACATTTACGTTACTATTTTAACCTAAACTCTAGTACCACCTCTATTCCCACTAATAGTATTAAAGTCTTGCTCTAGCCTTTTCTCAGACCTAACTAAACACTTATCTATAAAACAATTTATCTCTATGCCATATATATATATATATATATATTCCTCTCCCAGTTTCTGCCCAAGTTCCCAGAACATCTATCTATTTCTTTTCCTATTATCCAAACTCAATACTGATACCCTGACCGTTACCAGGTATACCATCTATATGTCTCCATATTACTACCACCCTGACCGTTACCAGGTATACCATCTATATGTCTCCATATTACTACCACCCTGACCGTTACCAGGTATACCATCTATATGTCTCCATATTACTACCACCCTGACCGTTACCAGGTATACCATCTATATGTCTCCATATTACTACCACCCTGACCGTTACCAGGTATACCATCTATATGTCTCCATATTACTACCACCCTTACCAAGTTACCAGGTATACCATCTATATGTCTCCATATTACTACCACCCTTACCAAGTTACCAGGTATACCATCTATATGTCTCCATATTACTACCACCCTGACTGTTACCAGGTATACCATCTATATGTCTCCATATTACTACCACCCTGACCGTTACCAGGTATACCATCTATATGTCTCCATATTACTACCACCCTGACCGTTACCAGGTATACCATCTATATGTCTCCATATTACTACCACCCTGACCGTTACCAGGTATACCATCTATATGTCTCCATATTACTACCACCCTTACCAAGTTACCAGGTATACCATCTATATGTCTCCATATTACTACCACCCTTACCAAGTTACCAGGTATACCATCTATATGTCTCCATATTACTACCACCATGACCAAGTTATCAGGTATACCATCTATATGTCTCCATATTACTACCACCCTGGCCAAGTTACCAGGTATACCATCTATATGTCTCCATATTACTACCACCCTTACCAAGTTATCAGGTATACCATCTATATGTCTCCATATTGCTACCACCCTGGCCAAGTTACCAGGTATACCATCTATATGTCTCCATATTACTACCACCCTTACCAAGTTACCAGGTATATCATCTATATGTCTCCATATTACTACCACCCTTACCAAGTTACCAGGTATACCATCTATATGTCTCCATATTACTACCACCATGACCAAGTTATCAGGTATACCATTTATATGTCTCCATATTACTACCACCCTGGCCAAGTTACCAGGTATACCATCTATATGTCTCCATATTACTACCACCATGACCAAGTTACCAGGTATACCATCTATATGTCTCCATATTACTACCACCCTGGCCAAGTTACCAGGTATACCATCTATATGTCTCCATATTACTCCCAGACAATATAAGAGAAATGCTGCACACCTCAAAAAGAAAAATAATGATACAGTTACCGGTGCTCCAGTGTTTGCACGAAAGCCTGCGATCAGTCCTGAACAGATGAACAAAGGAACATAGGGCACAACGGGTTTAGCAAATCAAACTCATTGTCACTTGATAAAGACCATTATGGTCGAAACGTCGTGTTGGCTCAATAAATGAGTTTGATTTGCTAAACCCGTTGTGCCCTATGTTCCTTTGTTCATCCATATTACTACCACCATAACCAAGTTATCAGGTATACCATCTATATGTCTCCATATTACTACCACCCGACCAAGTTATCAGGTATACCATCTATATGTCTCCATATTACTACCAGCCTGACCAAGTTACCAGGTATACCATCTATATGTCTCCATATTACTACCACCCGACCAAGTTATCAGGTATACCATCTATATGTCTCCATATTACTACCACCCGACCAAGTTATCAGGTATACCATCTATATGTCTCCATATTACTACCAGCCTGACCAAGTTACCAGGTATACCATCTATATGTCTCCATATTACTACCACCCTTACCAAGTTACCAGGTATACCATCTATATGTCTCCATATTACTACCACCCTTACCAAGTTACCAGGTATACCATCTATATGTCTCCATATTACTACCACCATGACCAAGTTATCAGGTATACCATCTATATGTCTCCATATTACTACCACCCTGGCCAAGTTACCAGGTATACCATCTATATGTCTCCATATTACTACCACCCTTACCAAGTTATCAGGTATACCATCTATATGTCTCCATATTGCTACCACCCTGGCCAAGTTACCAGGTATACCATCTATATGTCTCCATATTACTACCACCCTTACCAAGTTACCAGGTATATCATCTATATGTCTCCATATTACTACCACCCTTACCAAGTTACCAGGTATACCATCTATATGTCTCCATATTACTACCACCATGACCAAGTTATCAGGTATACCATTTATATGTCTCCATATTACTACCACCCTGGCCAAGTTACCAGGTATACCATCTATATGTCTCCATATTACTACCACCATGACCAAGTTACCAGGTATACCATCTATATGTCTCCATATTACTACCACCCTGGCCAAGTTACCAGGTATACCATCTATATGTCTCCATATTACTCCCAGACAATATAAGAGAAATGCTGCACACCTCAAAAAGAAAAATAATGATACAGTTACCGGTGCTCCAGTGTTTGCACGAAAGCCTGCGATCAGTCCTGAACAGATGAACAAAGGAACATAGGGCAAAACGGGTTTAGCAAATCAAACTCATTGTCACTTGATAAAGACCATTATGGTCGAAACGTCGTGTTGGCTCAATAAATGAGTTTGATTTGCTAAACCCGTTGTGCCCTATGTTCCTTTGTTCATCCATATTACTACCACCATAACCAAGTTATCAGGTATACCATCTATATGTCTCCATATTACTACCACCCGACCAAGTTATCAGGTATACCATCTATATGTCTCCATATTACTACCAGCCTGACCAAGTTACCAGGTATACCATCTATATGTCTCCATATTACTACCACCCGACCAAGTTATCAGGTATACCATCTATATGTCTCCATATTACTACCACCCGACCAAGTTATCAGGTATACCATCTATATGTCTCCATATTACTACCAGCCTGACCAAGTTACCAGGTATACCATCTATATGTCTCCATATTACTACCAGCCTGACCAAGTTACCAGGTATACCATCTATATGTCTCCATATTACTACCAGCCTGACCAAGTTACCAGGTATACCATCTATATGTCTCCATATTACTACCAGCCTGACCAGGTTACCAGGTATACCATCTATATGTCTCCATATTACTACCACCCTGACCGTTACCAGGTATACCATCTATGTGTCTCCATATTACTACCACCCTGACCAAGTTACCAGGTATACCATCTATATGTCTCCATATTACTACCACCCTGACCAAGTTACCAGGTATACCATCTATATGTCTCCATATTACTACCATCCTGACCAAGTTACCAGGTATACCATCTATATGCCTCTATGTTGCTACTACATGTTCAGGGGACCCTGATGCTCTACTCTTTTACTAAGTGGTATAAACAGTTTCTTGTTTACCTAGGGCACCTACCTCACCTTGAGATACAATGGCCTCAAATCTAACATTTAAAATAACTCTCTCTCTCTCTCTGAGTCACTAACTGGTGACACTTTATTATACCCCAGACATCCCTGTTCAGGGGATCCTGGGTGTTATTTCTCTCTGGTAGGGGTACTGTGATGTCCTGTCTACCTAGGGCACCTACCTATCATTAATAACCAAACTGTTATCAAATGAAGTCTACTCTATTCTAAGTACACTATTAACTATATTCCTTACTGTCATATCTTTATGGTTACAACTTCTTCCTCAGCTGCATACTTGCAGTGCTGAGGAGGACGATACTTTTGTTACTTGAGGCTTCGGACATGGTCAAAAAGACCGTGCTGAGGCGCGCTGAGGGGAAACATTATCCCTATCAGCGCGGCTTTAGACGGCGCTTCCGCAGGCGTGTGGAGGCGTGTGGAATTTCAGCCGACAGACCAATTTTAGATTTCCCGCCGAGGGAAGTGCAGGGCCGGTCACGTGACTGCCAGAAGCCAATGGCAGTCCGTGATGTCGGCGCCGTGACGTGGCGCGCTAGCCCCGCCTTGTGCTCCGCCTCCCACCCGTCTCCCACCGGCACACAAGCTCGCTCGCTGATGATCATGCAGGGACAAGAAAAATCTCCTGCTTAAGCATGAACGTCAGTGCTGCCCAGCGCCGCTCCCTGCACCATGTCCCAGGCCTTAAACTGGTTGCATTTTAACACGGGGCATTAATAAACTTGTTCTTAGTAACTTTCTTCAATCCTCCCTTTCCAGGGTCCCAGCTGGGGGTCCCTTTCCTCTCTCCGTACCCAAACCTATTGCACACAGGTAACATGGGGTGATGCTGCTTGCTCACACTGTGCTCCATCACCTTCTGCCCACAGCACAGTACAATACTTAGAAGTATGACCAGGGCCGTGACCCCTGAAGGACTTGTATCAGATTAGACTTGGGGCTGTATGCGGGGCAGCCATCTTGGGATAACATGTTTTTCAGTAACTGTTTGTAATGCCTTGTTAAGGATAGACTCTTCCGTGTCCTGATTCACCTCCCTATACTGAGGGCCTAGCTACAAGAGACACTTCCCTGTACTGCAAAATAATAACAACGGCTTCTATCTTCCCTAACTACTCACTGCATAGGTCTCTAGCTTGATCTCTGCTCTCAGCCTCTCTGTGTCTCCAACTGTCTCCAACTGTCTCCAACTGTCTCCAACTGTCACTAACTGTCATAGAATCCTCCTGCTCATTTCTCTTGTCTCTGGGCCTGGTGATTGGCAGAACACCAGCACCAGGGTGGTTGACTAGAATGCTCCTTTAGCCCTATATAGTAACCGCAATGGGGAGGGGGTTACATGACTAAAATATTATTGTTATAATTAGAGATGTGCAACGCTTTCATGGTGATTATTACAAAAACATACAGTTATAATAAATACAGGCCAATTTCTTAAAATACAAGGATAAAATAAACGGAAATCCCTATACAGCACGTTATCATATACCATAGGTTTTTCCCAGAGAGGTCACTGGCGTCGTAAAGATGAGAAGTCACGTGTCTGTTCCCAAAACATATGGGAACATATTTGGTGGGGTCCCGTGGGCTCACTGTATGTTTATGGTTTGATCCATTAAATATTTTTTATGGGACACACACTCTCTCGCAGATTGTTCTTCCTTTCCTGTGCTTAGTTGTGCTCCAACCTTCCTACACTGCCTTGTTCCCAAAACATAGCTGCTGCTGAATTTTCCTCATAATTGAAAAAGTAGTGCTTTATATTCTGACTCCCCTTCATTGAGAACCCCACAAGCCCCCCCCTCCCCGCCATAAATCTGCCACTTGTGGGACATTCAGGACTTGAAAGGAAAAAAACCCCATTTTTTTCTGACATTTACATTTTACTCAATATATACACACTCATAACTTCATATCTCTAATGCTTAGACAATCGGCTAGATAGCTGTGTGTATTAACCCATGACCATATACGGATCACTTGCTTACAGGTATTCTATACGTGACAATATATATTTTCGTTTAGTTAGAAGTGGATCAAGTCCAATAGACCGTTATCTTTTCTGCTTTTATTATTAGCAATTTTATAGCATGAGCTATAAAGTAAAAATGTAACATTCTCTTTTGCCGTTTTCGTAGGAAAGACACTTTTTTTTTCTTGATTAGTGTTTATTTAATGAAAGTGAATATGCTCTGTGTGTAAAGGTCATTACTGTTTTGTTTTCGCTGGGGATTACTCAACTTCCCAAATAGTTTGGTACTCCCCTTTAAAATCCTCAAAAATAATGGGAAAATTGACTATTTTGTTGTTTGCCTGGTTAGTTTTACAAATACTGACCTTTTATTTGTTTTATAGACAGTAGATGCCAATTGGATTTGTCAGTTTAAAACCCTAAACACTCAATAATACCAGAGGAAAAAGTTAAGTATAGATTACATACTTATTTTCTCATTGTGAATTGCATCACTATTTCTCAGAAGAGCTCTGAAAATGACTTAAAAGAGGCATCTGGAACTTAGCTATGGGAAATGTTACAAGAAAGTACAAGTAAGCAAGCGTTAGTCTGGACAGTTGCCCAAGGCTAACATTTACTTGTGCAGGTATGTGTATTAGACACAAACAAACATACATCATTTTTATTGGGTGTAAAACTCTTTTTTCCCCCTTTAGAAAATGAATCCCTTCACTGACAGAAAGACGTGTAGCCCACATTACATTGCTGAGTTTTGCATATGTGGTTTTCCTGTTAAAAACAATGGACAGTTTGAATAGAAATAAGTGGTGGTACTGCTAAATTGTAAGCTTGGGAGTAGTCTGCACAGTCTATTGTATGTGAAGCCATCTGAAAAATGATTTGTAGCCATACCTGTGCCATAGATCAGTATTTCCCAGTCTATGGTACCAGCACCAGTGCTAGTACCACTAGTGTTAGACAAGACCCTATGACGTACTCCAATTGCCTTCTGACTCGGGTTGTTATGGAAGAAGCAAAGAGAAAAAAGGACAATATAAACACCAATAGCATTTTAAGAATGAAATTACCATTATAGATCAATATGGAAAATGATTTAATTCTAGATATGATACAAATACAATATATAATTCTTTTGATGCCACAAAAATTGGTGGACATTGGGAGTTGGCTCTTTAAACCCCTGAGATTACCACTAGACATTCGTTTCAGAGCTATGGCATTGCTAGCTATTGCAAGTAAAGAAGGGCGGGGGGCCGTGTCGGTCCTTTCTTCCATGTACAGTAGTAACAACGGAGGGAGACGGGGGGGGGGGGTATGATACCTTTTATTACAAATAAAAGGTATCATTTATTTCTTTATGAAATGTTTTACCAGGAAGTAATACATTGAATTACCTCTCGTTTTCATGTGTGTACTGGGCACATAGTTATAACAATACATAGTTACGTTAAATGAAGAGGGTTATACATTATATTAAAAGACATTTCATGAACAGTTAAAGATAATATATGTTATGGGCGTATGTAACAGTTGCAGACCAGATTAAAATGCGAGACATCTTCATTTTGGAAAGAACTTAGACTGGTGGCGGCAGTGAGAGTAGACTGTTCCAGGTGTGGGGTGCACGGTAAGAGAAGGAGGAGCGGCCGGATTCTTTGTTGAACCTTGGGACCATGAACAGTCTTTTGGAGTCAGATCTCAGGTGATAAGTGCTGCATGTGGTAGGTGTAGCATTCAGATGACAGGTAGCTTGCCCAGAAAATATTTTAAGGCAAGACATTAAAAATGTACTTTGTGCATATACTCAAGAGATGGTCAATCTAGTTCTTTGAGCATTTTGCTGTGATGTGTGTTGTAGTTACATTGGAGGATGAAGCGGCATATTGACTTGTAGAGGGTGTGTAGTTTGCTAAAGTGAGTTTGGGGTACCATACACTATATCAATGCAGTCTATAATTAGCATTTGCTGTGGGATGCGCTTTCTGACCAGCCGGCTTAGTGAGGATTTGCAGCCAGCTGCACCAACTGCGTCAAAAATAATTTTTTGGGGGGCTGCACAGAAATGGATTGGACTTGGCCTACAAAGGTAAAGGGTATGGACTAAAAAAGATTACTATTTATACGAGCCAGAAAATGAATTAAGTCAAATGTGTCCAAGTTAGCACAGGATGAAGTTGCTATATATCAACCCAGAATTGGATGTTTCATTATAAGGTATAAAAATTTATTATTTTCACTGTATGGCCGGTGTAAATAATATACCAATAACTGATATTCACTAACACTAGTTCTAAATACAAAAATACACACTGTATTTTAGCCTGTAAGTCTGTTTTAATTTTAATTATATCAATCAGATATTCCTCATGAGGGATGTGTCAAAAACAAAAACAAATGATATGTCATACTGTATGTACGAGGTCTTTATACATACAACGCACATTTATTTAAGGTTTATATTAGTTTTTACCACTAAAATTTTGCCGCACAGTTTTCGCACATTAACTTCCAAATTAACTTCTAGGTACAGCACACAGGACACATGGGTTAATATGGTGATAGAAAATAGAATAAGGTTAGGACCAGCTGGCATAGAGGAACACTCAATTCCTTGTGGTGGGATTTGTTCCTGATTTCCAATTACATTTTAACACCCTGTAAGAGACATGTGCAGAGGTACAACCAGGGAGGCAGAGTTGAGGAAATGAAACCATGGCTCTTATTCAGCCCGTAGCTTTAAGCAATACATTTTAAGGAAGTACACAAATAAATAAACATCCTATCCCGTGTAAGGGATAACTCACTTTCGCAGTCCCTATATGCCAGGCTGGGAAGATAGGCCTCTTTCCAACCTACGACCCCAAAGTCCAATGAGGCACCTGTAAGCAGGGGGCCCTTTATGTCAGTCTCTGGGTTGTGTCCATTGGGGTCCACTCTATGGCAGTTTCTGGGGTCTGCTGCGTCCTGGATGCTAGAGGGTCTGGTTTCAGGGTGTCTTGTAGGCCGCACAGTCCTTCTGTGCTCAAAACAATGCTTCTGTGAGCCTCTTGCTGGCAACACAGTCCCCCTGTGCTCAGAAGATCTCCTGAGCAAGAGGTGCTTTTCTACCTGGCTGATGAGCCAGGTGGAGACTTGTTAATTGTCTGTAGCTGCAATTAAACAGCTCTCTGCTGGATTCCTCAGACCAATACAGACTTTCTATTGAAGCTCTTTTAGACAGGGGTTAAGGCACTGTTTCACCCTCATTTCCTTTCTTTAATATAAGATATATACTGTTTATAGCTATATTAATAGATTACCCTTACATGCCTCAAGCGATTTATTACATTTAAAAAAACAGGCCAATATTGTTTTAAGCTACAGTTCGGTTGGATGTGAATATAATCATATTGTTTTTTTTTGGAGTAAAAACACGCCTCCACTTAAGAGGGTATCTCAATACTTTACAGTTGAACAAATTAAAATGATAAGCAATGGTTTTGTTAGACTGGGAAAGCCAGAAGGAAAAGGTAAGTCTCACACCAAGCTCAAAACAGTGGTAAGGTCGATATACGCCGGAGCTCTGGGGGTAGCGAGTTCCAAACGTCTGTAGCTGCACATGAGAAGGCCCGGCCAGCGTAGGGTGCAGTATCCTTGGCACGGAGAGGCGAACGCCCCCTGAGGACCTGAGATCATAGCGAGTTTCCCTTCAGGGCTTAAACGAGACTGCAGGCAGGCCCTTGATCTTACAAAGTTTTTTTAAAAATTTTTTTTAAACAAAATGTATTGGTTTGTAAAACATCATACAAACAATGCTGACATCATATAGCCATTTACATCAAAAAGCATAAACATAATTGTTTCTCGACTTTTTGTATCTGCAGATAAATTTGGAGATCAAATATTGGAGAGGATATATCCTTCTGTACTACAGGCAGTCCTCGTTTTACAACTCTTTGCTTTACAACGAATGGCTTATCCAACGCTATGCAATGCATACCTATATTCATTTTTACAACGCAAAACCGGCTTATCCAATGCTCTTATGACGCTTTGCAACGTTGTGTATGTGTGTATATATATACACATTCACATAAACAACGTTGCAAAGCGTCGTAAGAGTGTATATATATAATATTATACTATATAATATTATATTATACTATATAATATATTATTTATTATGTTATATTATATATATAATACAGTATATACACTATATAATTTATGTGTGTGCAGCATATCTTATTGCCGGCATAAAATATTTGGTGTATTTTAGTGTTAAAAATGCCTTCAGGAACGGAACCTTTCACTTAAACAGTGTTCGTATGGGAAAGCGTGTTTCGCTTTACAACGTTTCGCTTTACAATGCCATTTTGAGTAACGCATTGTGTCGGATAACCGAGGACTGCCTGTACTGGGATTGGTAATGTCTGAAATAGACGAGGATATGTGGAAGTAGATTCATCTTAATACAATGAATCCTGCCTATCCAAGAGATATTGTATATGGACCATATGCCTCTATCCTCTCTCAATGTTTTTAATAATTTGGGGTAATTTGAGCCGTATAAAGTTTTATAATTGTTAGTGATATGAACTCCAAGATATTTGAAAGCCTGCGGTTGCCAGGTGAAGTGGAAATTGATATCTATCAATTTTTCGATCTCTTTTGCTGGGTTAATGTTTAAAGCCTCTGACCTTGTTTGATTGATCTTGAATCCTGAGATTCTATTACATTTCTCTAATAGAAGGAGTGGAAGGCCGAGCACTGCAAATATAAGCCAGGGCTGGAGGCAAAACATGTTTAACTATTTATTAGGCATATATGCCAAAAATAAAGACACACAGCTAAAATACTCTGATGCCATTTCCCGCTGTGGAGGCGCTTTATCAAAGATCCAGATTTATCTTTGATAAAGTTCCTCCACTGTGGGAAACGCGTCAGACTGTTTTAGTATCCTAGTGTTATCTGTCGCTTGTCTACCTTTAATAAATCCTACCTGATCTAGGTGAATCAGTCTAGGGAGAATATGACTTAACCCATTTGCTAATAATTTAGAGTAGATTTTGATGTCAGAGTTTATTAAAGAGATGGGCCTATAGCTTTTACAATTTGATGGGCCTTTGCCCTGCTTATGAATTAAGGAGATGGATGCTTGTAGCATTTGTTCCGGGAATAAGGCTCCTGCCAGCACCGCATTAAACATTCGTAGAAGGTAAGGGGCTAATAATTTGATACATTTTTTGTAATATATTATAAGTTGGAAAAACCATCAGGACCTGGTGCTTTAGATGATTTCAAATCGTTGACTGCCTGTACCAGTTCCTCCAAAGTAAAATCTTTTTCAAGGCCTCTCTCTCCGCCCCGTTCAGGCAGCTTTGAATCCGCTAGGAAATCTCCCAAAGCTTGACTCGTCTTAGTATTAGAACTTGCAAGTTTTTAAAGGCCATTACGGGCAACTTGATCCGAACCCGGAAGATCATTGGAAACCAGTGCAGATCGCGTAAGATGGGAGTGATATGCTCAAAACTAGAAACACAACTCAGCATCCAAGCTGCAATGTTGGCAGGAATAGCCCTGACATAGTTTCCCAAGTCTCCCTCTCTCAGAGTTCATGTGTCTGTCCACCGGGTGTGCCAGGTGAGGTTGATGTTCCACAAAGTACAAGCAAATGTTAACCCTTAGCACGCTGGTCCTGTGCAGAGGGGAGCAGCTCCTGGGGAGCCCCATCAGCCGTCCGTCTGCCTTTTGGGGTGACGCAGATGTACACTGAAGGGGTTCAGATTGGATGCAGATTTGAATGAGTTTCACTGGATGATTCCTCACGGAGTCGATCCTCATGGCAATGTAGGCTTTCTTCGCCCTGAAGACCACACGCTTATACCCCCATTAACATACCTTATTTTACTGTAGCCTTTTATACCTCGTATAATTTTTATTCCATTATAAAGCAATCTTTTTTCTATATACAAAATCCTTCTTGTACTTTTTGTGTATATAACTTTTCTGAGCTGGAACAGCTTTCTAATAACTTTGAAAGCGTTCTGTTTGTGCGTCCTTTATTGTAGACACCGGCCTATTTATGGCAGCCAGATCCATCTCTGAAACAAGTGAGCACTCATTGCTATTTGGCTCCTGAAGTTCTTTTTTATTTGTTCTACCATCTAAACAGTCACACAGTTCTCTCGTACACATCATGGGGTACACAGCGGGCTGCTATGTATTGTCAGAGCCAATTTAATAGCATCTCTAGCATCAGGTAAACTACACTACTACTATGTACATTTTACCACTCTATAATTGAAGTTCCTATATAGCATAAAATACATACTGTGATCTAATTTATACTATAAGATAGTTGCAGGAATACATTTCCTTTGTGTACCTTTCTAGGCCAACCAGTTTGCCTGTAAACTGGTATGAATAATATACTGCTACTTGCATAATATTAGCATAGTTCGCGTTTCCGACTTAATCAGCAGCATGAAAACCATGTCCCATCAAATGTTCCAGACTGTTAACAGTTCATTTACCCGCCTTCTATTACTAACTGAACTCGGCTGTTACAAGCGGAGCTCTGTCAGTCTGCCTCTCCCTTGCCAAAATAATTATTTTCTTCCCTATAACGCCTACTCTTCCAGCAATTGTTGACAAATAGGCAGCCGGTACCTGGTCACTGCTAGTTTGGGATGTGACATTCTGAACTTGTAGTGACTGATACTGTAAGTGACTTGGATGATGGACTATAGCAAGTTTTATTATTGCAAGCATGTGGCTATTGCAGGAGGTTTAATGCCCGCAGCAAACACAAATCACACTAATGAAATGAAGAGGGTAATGCAAGCCAGGCAGCGGGGAAAACATATTCCAAGGTTAAGGAGCTGTACATGTTTGAGAGCTTGTGAAATGAGAACACAAACCAGGCTGCTCGCAATTGTGCCAGTTGTTTGTTTTTATTTTAGCTAATACTGAATTAGATTTGAGGAACAAATAGTGAAAGTGTAGCGAGTATCACAGGGATGCAGCAGAACCGAGAGGGGACACGCAGCCCTCCACATTATCCACTAAACCAGGGATGGCCAACTCCAGTCCTCAAGGGCCACAAACAGGCCAGGTTTTCAGGGCATACCGGTATTACCTCTCTGTACAGGTATGTGTGCGGGGGGGGGGGGGCGACATGTATGTGCATACCGGTATTACCTCTCTGTACATGTATGTGTGCGGGGGGGGGGGCACATGTATGTGCATACCGGTATTACCTCTCTGTACATGTATGTGTGCGGGGACGACGACATGTATGTGCATTACCTCACCGGATTGGACATGTATTACCTCACCGGACTTGATTACCAATCGCGGGATTTCCCCTGAGAAAGGAGAGAGCAGGGCTGCTGCTGCTAGGGGGCTGGGCAGCTTCCTCCATCCTGATTGGCTGCATTACACGGCAGCAGCCAATCAGGAGGGAGGTGGCAGGAGCCTGGTGGTGGGGTCAAAGAGCGGAAGAAACGCAGGTGGCTGTATCCTGTGTCCCCTGTGTCTTTGTTCTGTTTTTGTGTGTGTTCTCTGGCTGTCCTGGGGAGTGATAATGACAAGGGGGGGGGAGGGGGGAGGTGGGAATGGGGTGGGGGGAGAGAGGATGAAGTGATGGGGGGGGGGGGGGTGAGAGAGGATGAAGGGAGGACGGGGGTGAGGAAGTAAAGGGTACTGATCCCTACATCGCTCATTATGTCAGTTCCAATAACCCTGCAGATATAATACCTTGGAGCTTTTAGTGCAAAGGACCAGCATAAAGGACCAGTACAAAGGACCAGTACAAAGGACCAGCATAAAGGACCAGCATAAAGGACCAGTACAAAGGACCAGTACAAAGGACCAGCATAAAGGACCAGCATAAAGGACCAGCATAAAGGACCAGCATAAAGTACCAGTACAAAGTACCAGTACAAAGGACCAGTACAAAGGACCAGTACAAAGGACCAGTACAAAGGCCCCTAGGCTGGTCAAAGAGAGAACGGTTTAGTGGAAAATTAAAGATGTCAGAAAAAGCTTGTTATCTGGAGTAAATTACCAGTTTCTGGGGCAGATAACCAGTAATGAGACCTTAATGTTTTTTTTTCTGCACCGTTTTTGGAATCTCTCTATGTTGGGGTATTTATATGTAATATTGCAATTTAGTAATTGGGAAAATATCAGTGCAAGAACTGAATGTTTTTTACACAAAAACAAGACTGATCATACAATAAACCAGGGGTGGTCAACTGCAGTCCCCAAGGGCCACCAACAGGTCAGGTTTTCAAGATTTCCCTGCTTCACAACAGGTGGCTCAATCAGTGGCTCAGTTAACGACAGCCACTGATTGAGACACCTGTGCTGAAACAGGGATATCCTGAAAACCTGACCTGTTCGCGGCCCCTGATGACAAGAGTGGGCCACACCTGCAAGAGACCACGGTGGTATCAGGTGATTTTGAGCTGTAAGGTTAAAGTCTGTCTGGAACAAACAGAAGATTAATTTGTAATGACTTGTAATGAATTGGCCAGGAAAAAGAGGACAGTGTGCGCTAGGCCTGACATCCTTTTCTGAACAGACACATTTCAATTCTGCAGTCCCACTTTACCCAGTGGGATACCATACGAGACATGCTTTTCCTATATCTTCATGGCTGGTGGGGACCATTATTCTTTAATAGAGTATTCAGAGGAAGATAATGATGACAGTTTTAGATGGATTTTGGATGAGACAAAGGATAAAATAAATTTACATCTAACCAAAAATGTAATCAAAACCTGGCGATATGTTATAAGTGTGCCAGTTGTAAAGAATTGCTCAAATGTTCCAGTACTTTAATTTGCATTAAATATCAGTATATTTCAGATTGTAGTTTTTGCTCTGTTCCTTACACTAAATGTGCTTGATAAATCACTGAAAAATGACGTAAAAAGATATTGAAAACGTGTGTTAAAACATACTCTGTAATTATGGAAGATGAAGTATGTCTGTTATATCCACACTTTAGTTTCTTGAAGCTTTTTTATCTTTCGATTCCAAATATAATACATTACAGTACTGGGTAATTAATATTGCATCTACAACTAGAAGTTAATCAAGGTAGATAAAAGTAAGAGGATAATTATTAGGGTCATTATGAGCCATAAAATCCTATTGCACAGATATTTTATAATTTGAACATTATTTCCTGCCTGACTATGAACCTTTATACATGTCCCACTTTTACTATGAATTTGTGAAACTTTTTGCCACAATTGCATTACCAGCACACGTCTAACTCAAACCTATTGAAAATGGTCTTTACAAATAACCGCGGTGCAATATTTAACATTCTGACACTATTCATCAAAGTCTCCTTGTTGCAAAACGAATACAAACAGGCACGTCATTTCATATAAAGAAAGACCCAATCAAAAGCTATTAGGGGCATATTTACTAAGCAATGCTACTACATAAGACACCTTTCAGCACAGAAAGAGGCCAATTTAGAGTTGGCTAGTAGCAGTCGTACTGCTATTTTATTGTATGGGCGCAAATGGGAGGTTTGTGATAAAAAAATAACTCCATTTAGAGTTGACAAAGAAACCACGCAAAGTGCATTTTGTTGGGGGTGAGCGGATAGGTGGAGGGTAGGCTTGTCTAGTTCTAATTTATATAAATGAGTTCTACATGGGCAGACACCTGTTAAATAACACGTCTTGCATTTGCATCCAATTCAGAGTCATTTTAACTGCCTTTCTTAATTTAAGAAGGCTTCTTAATTGTGAGTCTGCTTGGACCAGGTACAAATCAGGCTACACTCCTAGACAGGGCTGGCCAACTCCGGTCCTCAAGGGCCACCAACAGGTCAGGTTTAAGGATATCCTTCCCTCAGCACAGGTGGCTCAATCAGTGGCTCAGTCTTCATAATATTTTAACGCCAACATTATATTTTTTTCTATATAAGGACCAAGGTGCTGTATGGAGCAGCATCATGTAAATATAGCCCTGTTTGGCCTGTTCACTTGAATGAGGCAGTGAGGTGCCCTCCAGAATAGAAGGGGTTTCATGGAGTAACACCTTATTAAATGGCCCTAAATGTCAGACAGATGTGTTGCTTGTATAGTTTTGGAGCCAAGTAAAAAACTCTAGCCAACAGGCCAGGTTTTAGGGATGTCCCTGCTTCAGCACATTCAGACTGAGCCACCTGTGCTGAACCAGGGATATCCTTAAAACCTGACCTGTTGGTGGCCCCTGAGGACTAAACAATAAGCAGGCATATTATTAACACGATCACACTCATTTGCTACAACAACATTAAAACCAGCAGACATTAATTTCTCAGACGGGTAGGTACATTTTATCCACACTATAGGTTGTCATTCTTCCCATCATTTTCTGCTGATAAGTTACCTCAGAGCTTTCAGTGCAATCAGCCAATAAAAGTCACTTCAAATGTCCCTGAAGGGGCGTTAGAATACTGGGGTAACTCAGGGAGAGAGAGATATTTGCATTGGAGGTCTGGGCAAGGGACATGAAAAGAATATGTGACAGGGGAAATGTCCATGTATTCCTGGATCTGAGAAGTTACACGCATGCACACATGCAGGAAAACGCAACGTCTGCGGATAAGGAAATGAAGGCACCAGTCATGTTCGCGGATTTATTGGAAATCAATGTTCAGGAAAGGGA
Source organism: Ascaphus truei (assembly GCF_040206685.1). Classification (NCBI taxonomy): domain Eukaryota; kingdom Metazoa; phylum Chordata; class Amphibia; order Anura; family Ascaphidae; genus Ascaphus; species Ascaphus truei. The sequence continues at coordinate 8,848,711 of NC_134492.1, read as the reverse complement.
GATTGTAATATTACTGACTCATAAAAGAATGCTCCTGGCGTTAGTATTGTAATGCTTTGTCTGCAGAGGAAACAAGTTAATCAGCATGTTTGTAATTATTTAACAAATGCTTTTAGTGCTCAATGAAAATCAAACGGTGGCGATGAAAACATATGGAAACCTCAGGGTGACAATCACATGTACATTTCTGCTGACATTGCGTCTATTTCAGAAAAATTCAGCAGTAAGGAAGAAAAAGTCAAATTTTCTGCATCTGAGCTGTGGGCATTTTCTAATCATTCATAGAAAAACACAATCTAGTACAGTATATGATGCCCATTGAGGGCATAGGTAGCCACAATGACACTCAATGGATTTAAAGGCTTTCATTTTTATTATTTGTTGTAATGTAATGTATTTTTCTAATGCCCCTTCATTATCTCAGCTATTAGAAAAGCAATTGCTTAGCAATGCTTTACTAGCCACTAAGTAGTCCAAGGTGGTAAGTAATGTGTTTTAATATTGTTAACTTTATTAATGCAGGTTACGATTGATTGCCACTGTGGCCTTCTAGGCCACCATTGAGAAGTCCTAGGTACAAACACTGATAATCGATGGTTTTATGGTTACAATGTATTTTACCACTAAGGTAGCCAAGGGTGTTAGGTAGTGTATCTTTATGTATTAACCCCTTGGTTACTTGTGGTAAACCTTGGTAATCACAGGGCTCAAATGGATTAATGTTATTTTCATCGTAGGCTTCTGTAATAATAGATATTACAGATGCATATGATAGAAATACTATCACGCTGCAGTAATTAACGCATTATTAACGGTCGGTTGAATTCCCGCATCGTGACTTTGGGTTAAATAACTTACCCAATAAATGATTGCCTCAATATTAAAAGTATAGCATCTCAAAATTGCGGTAATAAGACCCATTATTTTATTTTTTTACCCCAGTGCAATATTAACTCAATTTTAAAAGAGTTTGATGTATCTGGGCCTTCTATCTGTCTCCATTGTAAAAATTCATTTTTATTAAATGTATTTATTTTTCTTTACTGATGGTGTAGCATTCATTTAAATTTGGTGCCGTAGAAAATAAAATTCAACTATGTTATCGAAGATGAGAAGCAAATACCTTGGACAGCAATAAAACAGTAAGTAATGTAAGGGACCTTTAACTGAAAGAACTCATGCATGAACATGATGAAGATTGTTACGTGGTGATGTGAATAGCAAGACTTCCAAATGGAAATCATATGCTGGTGAAGATTTAAACAGAGGGAGCTACCGTGGGCTAAATCTATAAATCTATACATGGGTGATTTCAGACAGCATATCCTGGCTCATAAATCGTGTTTTGGACTATAAAACATTGCAGAAAAATGTTTTCAGTATAATGAGTCCCATTCAGAGAACATGAAGCAATATAAAAATAAATACCGTTTGGCTGCTCACCAAGAATATTACTGGTAGTTCTCTTACAGGAAAAAATACAAAGGTAAGTCTCGTCTTTCTAATAAATGGAACATTCCTTTTTTAGCCAACTTCTGCCTTTAAGAAGCTTCTGGGGATGTGTCTGAGCAACCAGAAAACATGAAAACTGTCATTCATATCCTACAGAACATGGTGAAATCTTTAAAGGAGTGGAAGAGGGATGTTTAATTGGTGTAATTATTAAGATAAAGGAATAGATATCAATATGATGGTCTTAACCCAACCGCCAGTGTGTGTTGCTTTCATGCCTACTGAAGATCTTTCTTTGTATTTGGGCCATTATTTATATAATTTGTCAGTTAGGCTGTGTTTGTGCATTAGAGTGAATATATAAATGATGAAAAATCAATAGTATCATCAAAGGGTCAATCTTAACTAAAGAGACTGTTTTACTTGTAAACATAATTTTAGTAATTTGCGGATTTCCACAGATTAGTCCCAAAAGACCAATCCGTCTTTTGTTTATTTTTAAAGACAGTCTTTTTGCAATCCAAAGTTGGATGAAAGAGAGAGAGAAAAGAAGAAAAAAAAGAGAGAGAAAGAGAGAGAGAAAGAAAGAAAGAAAAAGAGAGAGAGAAAGAGAGAGAAAGAAAAAGAGAGAGAGAAAAAGAAAGAGAGAAAGAGAGAAAGAGAGAGAAAGAGTGAGAGAAAGAAAAAGAGAGAGAGAAAAAGAAAGAGAGAAAGAGAGAGAAAGAGAGAGAGAAAGAAAAAGAGAGAAAGAAAGAAAAAGAGAGAGAGAAAGAAAAAGAGAAAGAGAGAGCGAGAGAAAGAAAAAGAGAGAGAAAAAAAAGGAGAGAGAGAAGTGTTTACAGTTGTGTGTGTGTATGTGTGTGTGTGTGTGTGTGTGTGTGTACACTGTATCTGGCTCTGATGTGTTCAGCCTCAGCGGAGGCCAGGGCCGCCGTAGTCCTAGCTGTTCCCTGCTGCGGTTCCTGCTCTGCCACTCGCTTCTGCCTTGGGCTGCCGCAGGCTCTGACCCGCCCCTTGCAATGTCCCATGCTGGGGCAGTGTTGCCACGTGCAGTCTCGCCCCCGCTCCTTCTTCTCATGGTGCGTCCTGTCCTTGCTGCGCTCGCCGGGCCAGGTCCTGACTCCTCCCGGCCTCCGCCGCTAGAGCCTGCCCTCATATTAAAGATGGGTACAACATTAAAATCCATTCTCCTAACCTTTTACTTCACAATCTGCTCCGTATCTAAAGTATCTATCCATTTGGATTTTCTGCCAAATCTGTTCTTGCATATAACCCACACGGATTTTTCCCTCGAAATCCGCCATTGTGTCCAATCCGCACGGATTTTACCTGAAATCCATCCTTGCAACCCAATGCACATGAATTTGAATCCCGAAATTCGCCCTCATGTCCATCCGCGAATGTTTCCCCTGACAAATCCACAGAGATTTGACCCCAAAATCCACAACCCTGTCAAAATTCGCACTTCCCCTCCAAAATTCATACAAACTCCGTACAATATAACCCAAATCCGAGGCGTGTATTAAATCCGCACTAATCCGCTGATTCTGTGCTAGCTCTCCAATGCCGTACAATCTGCCATCCGCCAAAGGATCATCAAAATGACAATCTGCAAACGGATTCTGGAATCCGCAACCGTTCCTCCATGCAAATCATACCCAAACGCACTACCCCTCCCAAACCCACTCCGAAAAAAGATAAATTCCCCTTTTTCTACCTTCTGTCGTCCACCTCTGCTGCTGCCTCTCTGCTCCGCTGGGCAAAATCCCCGCGTTGCCATGAGCCACCAGCCACTCAGGACCACGCCGCTGGGCCTCTTCCTGCAGCTCCTTCATCTACACGTCTTTGCCACTGACCGCAACCGCCATAATCTCCGCTGGATCCTCAGCCGGTGTCTTTTCTCCGCACGGCGCAGCCATATCTCAGGATCAGGATACCAGGAAAATCTAACTTCACTCCAGTTGATCCTAGAAGAAAGAGGAAGCTAGGATCATTCCCCTTTGCCCTAAGACCCATTCCTTAACCTCTCTTCCTGACCTGACATCATGCCACCCCTTAATTACAAGTCTAGGGCTTTCTTTTTTCATATATTTACATATATATGTAACGCTATTCCCCCCCCCCCCCCATCGCATATCGGGGCCATTACTGGGTATTTGTGGTGCATACCTGCTGGTAACAAGAGTACCCCACATAATACTTAGCAGTGCAGCGCCTCCATCTGCCATAGGCCCCAGGGATATGGAGGCGATCTCCCACGGCAGAACTCTAACACTCCCCCTGATAAGATCACACACCAGGCAGGAGGTATATTGCAAAACAGGAACGGGTTTATTACTACTCTTATTGCAGAAATACAGGTACTCAGCAGTCACCTGCTGGATCACAGTCTCTTCTCTCAGATATTACCAGAGATAGTCCCTAGACCGTCACTACAGGCCTAGGGCACCCACAGCCATCCTAGCTCTTCCCCACCTCCATAGCAGAGGCAGAGGTATAGTCACTCTACTCCTCCCCCGAGGGAAGAACACATGGGAAAGCCCCAATCTTAGGCTCACAGTCGTGACCTGCCTTCCTCATGGGGAAGGACAACCACTAACTAGCAGGGCGGTCCTGCCCTTCAGTACATCCAGAGGGCAGGCATCCCATTGGCCCAGCCACACAGGATATGCCAACCCCTGCTGTCACTCAAGCGCAGCACTAAAGGATGAAGGGGGAAAACCCCATGATAACTACTGGCAAACCTGGGTTTTACTGCCAGCCCATTGGGTAGATTTAGTAGCCAGGGGGTACCCCGCTACATATACACATATACACATATACACATGTATACATACATATATTTCTGTCCATATAAAATAATAATCATTCCAAGACCATGCACTTCTGTTCTGTTCTTCATATTGACATACTGTACCAAAAGTTGTTTTTATATTATATACTCTCCTAGAAACACGTTTACCATCTTGAAAATTCCCGACCACGTCTGCACTAATCTTACAGTACTTTGTAAAGGCCAGATTTATTTCTGCTTGGAAATTGAGATGTACAGTAACAAACGTGTTCAGTTTCTCTACTTTAAGAGGAATTCTTAATGTCTGCTATGAAATAGCTACGGTCTGGTAGAGGCATGCAACGCAAAATAAATCTTCAAAGGATGGGCTAGCAGAGGGTTTCATGGTCGTCATCAGCTCATTCATCTAGATTCAATGTGCTGCCAATTACAAGGCCACTGCCTTCAATTTCCGTTAGTATTGTTGTATGCGGAGCGCAGTAAATATGGAGTGATTGCCACAGCAAATGATTATTCTCAAAATGTTCTCTACGCTTCAGATCTTTTTCAACTGCTCTTCTTTCCTTGGTGATTTAAAATAATTGTATATGTTTTTTTGATGCAATGATCACGGTTTTATTCTGCGATGCTCAGAGCTGTGACATACAGATAGAGGATGGTACATTGCTAGGCCAAAGAATAGACAGAAAAAAAGACTTTTCGAATTAAAATCGAAACAAACCTAAGGTAAGAGTGATACGTTTAATGGCGAACTGATTTTTAAAAAGAGTGCAATGCGTGTTACAATAGAAGCCGGTATAGTAATATATATATATTATAATACTGTATCTAAACAACTTTCCTCCATATCAAATGAATATTAAATCTACTGTTGCTTTACTATATGTATATACATATATAAAAAAAACTATATAGTATATATATTCTCAAATCATTTCAACAAGTCTACTATAATGTATGTGAAAATATAAGCTTATGTATAAAATATTTTTGTCATCTAATAAAATGAGATTAAAATGTAGTAGATTTCTTGTCTGTAACATTCCTACGTGCTGCGACCACTACATGCGTACCTTTACATGGGTACCACTACATGAGTACCATTACATGGGTACCACTACATGCGTACCATTACATGCGTACCATTACATGCGTACCACTACATGCGTACCATTACATGCGTACCACTACATGCGTACCATTACATGCGTACCACTACATGCGTACCTTTACATGGGTACCACTACATGCGTACCATTACATGCGTACCACTACATGCGTACCTTTACATGGGTACCACTACATGCGTACCATTACATGCGTACCACTACATGCGTACCATTACATGCGTACCATTACATGCGTACCACTACATGCGTACCATTACATGCGTACCACTACATGCGTACCACTACATGCGTACCACTACATGCGTACCATTACATGCGTACCACTACATGCGTACCATTACATGCGTACCACTACATGCGTACCACTACATGCGTACCACTACATGCGTACCACTACATGCGTACCATTACATGCGTACCACTACATGCGTACCATTACATGCGTACCACTACATGCGTACCACTACATGCGTACCACTACATGCGTACCATTACATGCGTACCATTACATGCGTACCACTACATGCGTACCATTACATGCGTACAATTACATGCGTACCATTACATGCGTACCATTACATGCGTACAATTACATGCGTACCATTACATGCGTACCATTACATGCGTACCACTACATGCGTACCTTTACATGGGTACCTTTACATGCGTACCACTACATGCGTACCACTACATGCGTACCATTACATGCGTACCACTACATGGGTACCACTACATGCGTACCTTTACATGGGTACCATTACATGCGTACCATTACATGCGTACCACTACATGGGTACCACTACATGCGTACCTTTACATGGGTACCATTACATGCGTACCACTACATGCGTACCACTACATGCGTACCATTACATGCGTACCATTACATGCGTACCATTACATGCGTACCACTACATGCGTACCATTACATGCGTACCATTACATGCGTACCATTACATGCGTACCATTACATGCGTACCACTACATGCGTAACTTTACATGGGTACCTTTACATGCGTACCACTACATGCGTACCACTACATGCGTACCATTACATGCGTACCACTACATGGGTACCACTACATGCGTACCACTGCATGCGTACCTTTACATGGGTACCACTACATGCGTACCTTTACATGGGTACCACTACATGCGTACCTTTACATGGGTACCACTACATGCGTACCTTTACATGGGTACCACTACATGCGTACCTTTACATGGGTACCACTACATGCGTACCTTTACATGGGTACCACTACATGCGTACCTTTACATGGGTACCATTACATGCGTACCTTTACATGGGTACCACTACATGCGTACCATTACATGCGTACCACTACATGCGTACCACTACATGCGTACCATTACATGCGTACCTTTACATGGGTACCACTACATGCGTACCATTACATGCGTACCTTTACATGGGTACCACTACATGCATACCATTACATGCGTACCACTACATGCGTACCACTACATGCATACCTTTACATGGGTACCACTACATGCGTACCATTACATGCGTACCACTACATGTGTACCACTACATGCGTACCATTACATGCGTACCACTACATGCGTACCACTACATGCGTACCGTTACATGCGTACCATTACATGCGTACCATTACATGCGTACCACTACATGCGTACCATTACATGCGTACCACTACATGCATACCATTACATGCGTACCATTACATGCGTACCACTACATGCGTACCACTACATGCGTACCTTTACATGGGTACCACTACATGCGTACCTTTACATGGGTACCACTACATGCATACCATTACATGCGTACCATTACATGCGTACCATTACATGCGTACCACTACATGGGTACCACTACATGCGTACCTTTACATGGGTACCACTACATGCGTACCTTTACATGGGTACCACTACATGCGTACCTTTACATGGGTACCACTACATGCGTACCTTTATATGGGTACCACTACATGCGTACCTTTATATGGGTACCACTACATGCGTACCTTTATATGGGTACCACTACATGCGTACCATTACATGGGTACCACTACATGCGTACCACTACATGCGTACCACTACATGCGTACCACTACATGCGTACCATTACATGCGTACCTTTACATGGGTACCACTACATGCGTACCATTACATGGGTACCACTACATGCGTACCACTCCATGTGTACCACTACATGCGTACCACTACATGCGTACCTTTACATGCGTACCACTACATGCGTACCATTACATGCGTACCTTTACATGGGTACCACTACATGCGTACCACTACATGCGTACCTTTACATGGGTACTATTACATGCGTACCATTACATGCGTACCACTACATGCGTACCACTACATGCGTACCATTACATGCGTACCACTACATGCGTACCATTACATGCGTAAAACTACATGCGTACCACTACATGCGTACCATTACATGCGTACCACTACATGCGTACCATTACATGCGTACCACTACATGCCTACCATTACATGCGTACCATTACATGCGTACCACTACATGCGTACCATTACATGCGTACCACTACATGCGTACCATTACATGCGTACCATTACATGCGTACCATTACATGCGTACCACTACATGCATACCATTACATGCGTACCGTTACATGCATACCATTACATGCGTACCACTACATGCGTACCATTACATGCGTACCATTACATGCTTACCGCTACATGCGTACCATTACATGCGTACCACTACATGCGTACCATTACATGCGTATCATTACATGCGTACCATTACATGCGTACCACTACATGCGTACCATTACATGCGTACCATAACATGCGTACCTTTACATGCGTACCACTACATGCGTACTATAACATGCGTACCTTTACATGCGTACCACTACATGCGTACCATTACATGCGTACCATAACATGCGTACCTTTACATGCGTACCACTACATGCGTACCATTACATGCGTACCTTTACATGCGTACCGTTACATGCGTACCACTACATGCGTACCATTACATGCGTACCATTACATGCGTACCACTACATGCGTACCACTACATGCGTACCACTACATGCGTACCACTACATGCGTACCGTTACATGCGTACCACTACATGCGTACCATTACATGCGTACCGTTACATGCGTACCACTACATGCGTACCATTACATGCGTACCGTTACATGCGTACCGTTACATGCGTACCGTTACATGCGTACCATTACATGCGTACCATTACATGCGTACCACTACATGCGTACCACTACATGCGTACCATTACATGCGTACCGCTACATGCGTACCATTACATGCGTACCATTACATGCGTACCATTACATTCGTACCATTACATGCGTACCATTACATGCGTACCATTACATGCGTACCATTACATGCGTACCATTACATGCGTACCACTACATGCCTACCATTACATGCGTACCGCTACATGCGTACCATTACATGCGTACCATTACATGCCTACCATTACATGCGTACCGTTACATGCGTACCACTACATGCGTACCATTAGATGCGTACCATTACATGCGTACCGTTACATGCGTACCATTACATGCGTACCATTACATGCGTACCATTACATGCGTACCATTACATGCGTACCACTACATGCGTACCACTACATGCGTACCATTACATGCGTACCGCTACATGCGTACCATTACATGCGTACCATTACATGCGTACCATTACATGCGTACCATTACATGCGTACCATTACATGCGTACCATTACATGCGTACCACTACATGCCTACCATTACATGCGTACCGCTACATGCGTACCATTACATGCGTACCATTACATGCGTACCATTACATGCGTACCATTACATGCGTACCATTACATGCGTACCATTACATGCGTACCATTACATGCGTACCACTACATGCCTACCATTACATGCGTACCATTACATGCGTACCATTACATGCGTACCACTACATACGTACCATTACATGCGTACCATTACATGCGTACCACTACATGCGTACCATTACATGCGTACCATTACATGCGTACCATTACATGCGTACCACTACATGCGTACCACTACATGCGTACCACTACATGCGTACCATTACATGCGTACCACTACATGCGTACAATTACATGCATACCACTACATGCGTACCATTACATGCGTACCATTACATGCATACCACTACATGCGTACCATTACATGCGTACCATTACATGCGTACCTTTACATGGGTACCACTACATGCGTACCTTTACATGGGTACCACTACATGCGTACCATTACATGCGTACCACTACATGCGTACCGTTACATGCGTACCATTACATGCGTACCATTACATGCGTACCACTACATACGTACCATTACATGCGTACCATTACATGCGTACCACTACATGCGTACCATTACATGCGTACCATTACATGCGTACCATTACATGCGTACCACTACATGCGTACCACTACATGCGTACCACTACATGCGTACCATTACATGCGTACCACTACATGCGTACAATTACATGCATACCACTACATGCGTACCATTACATGCGTACCATTACATGCATACCACTACATGCGTACCATTACATGCGTACCATTACATGCGTACCTTTACATGGGTACCACTACATGCGTACCTTTACATGGGTACCACTACATGCGTACCATTACATGCGTACCACTACATGCGTACCGTTACATGCGTACCATTACATGCGTACCATTACATGCGTACCATTACATGCGTACCGTTACATGCGTACCACTACATGCGTACCATTACATGCGTACCATTACATGCGTACCATTACATGGGTACCACTACATGCGTACCATTACATGCGTACCGTTACATGCGTACCATTACATGCGTACCATTACATGCGTACCACTACATGCGTACCATTACATGCGTACCACTACATGCGTACCACTACATGCGTACCACTACATGCGTACCATTACATGCGTACCATTACATGCGTACCTTTACATGCGTACCACTACATGCGTACCACTACATGCGTACCATTACATGCGTACCATTACATGCGTACCACTACATGCGTACCACTACATGCGTACCATTACATGCGTACCATTACATGCGTACCATTACATGCGTACCACTACATGCATACCATTACATGCGTACCACTACATGCGTACCATTACATGCGTACCATTACATGCGTACCATTACATGCGTACCTTTACATGCGTACCACTACATGCGTACCACTACATGCGTACCATTACATGCGTACCATTACATACGTACAATTACATGCTTTGGTACTTTCTAATCCTGAATTAACAACTTTGTCATTATAACTTCTATCAATAAACATATTTTTTTAGTTAATCAGCTTGTTCTACAAAATCACTTTCCAAACTACAATTTCTTTTAAGTCGTTGAAACTGATCGAACTGTATATATATATATAAAAGGGTGGGATTGCTGCTCAGCTTTAAACAGGAGGACTCCTTAGAAGAAGCTACACCACTAATGGATTGAATTGGACTTCATTTCTCTCCTCTTTAGTGTGAAAGAAAGTGAAATAAAGTGCGCAACTACAATCAATACACAGGCGTGAAGTGATAAACAGTGATAAATATGATCAGTACGTGATAAATATGATCAGTACGTGACCTTGTGGACACTGGAATAATGTAGCATCTGCAGCTGTGAAGCCAGGGATTGCTCAAGACACCGGAAGTGCAGGATCGGAGGGCTGTGAGCTTGTACCCAGCCGCTGGAAGGACTTACCCGATACAACGACTCTATCACGAGTCTGTTGGACTCTCCATCCATAGGAGTTGGACTATCCAGGATTCCTACACTTTGGCTTGGGACCGAGAGATCTAGAGATGGGGAACTGCTTGTACCACCACTGACGACATCCTATCTGGCGATCTATCTGGTGCATGGGTAACATTAACCCCTGACATGCTTGTTTATTTTCTTTTTGATGAACGCACAATACGTACCTTTTATACTTGTTATTATTAATATATATCTTTTAATGCACTATCAATGTTGTGCGCTGTGTTTTTGTATATTCTCTCCTCTTTACCCTGCAAGGATGAAAGTATTTATTAAAGTAAAGCCCCTGCGTGTCGATGGACCATCAACACATTCATTCAAATTTGCCTACAGCAGACATGAACGTAAGCAAAAAAAAATACTTAGAGGAATTCACTTGTAACAGGACAATGCTAAAGAATCAATAGTGGCGAGCATCATATAATTGTTAATAATGATTTGGTATGGAAAACCAAATATAGGAAAAAAACGTTCGTTCTGGCAGAAACACAATATGCCTCCATGGTGATGGCTAGAACAAGAAGTAACTGCAGGAACAGAGAAAAAAAGATGTAATGTGATGATCTGAGACCTTTTCAACATACCCAGAGATATGGTTTTATTGCTTTGAATGAGAATAAAGCAGAATCAACTGATATACAGAGTACAATAAAGAAAACTGCTCCATACACAGGAAAATCGTTTGTCAAGATCAACATGACAAGCTACGTCAGTACCAGTTTAAATTATTACAGTTACGCTACTTCTGAGCTTTCCAGAATGTATGTATATATCGTGGGCAGAACACAGGGGTCATTTAAGGAGTGTTACTGTATGTTTATGTGTAGCCGTGTCCCCCTGCTCCCCTCCTTACCTCCGCTTCGATCCACAATTCTTCTGTTTTTTAGATATATTTGAGATATTTTATAGCATTTTATGTATATGTGTATAAAAATGTTATGTTTTTATAATTAAAATTGTTTTTTACCCTCCCCTTTATGCAGAGTTTGGGTATGTCAATGCAATGCTAATTAGTGGTGTCAGATTTACATATGGGCTGTCTTATCCTCCAGCAGCCAATCAGGAGAGGGTCGTAGTTATAGACATCATGCAATGAGAACCTTAGATACTCCCTGACGAAGTAATTCTATTACGAAACGCGTAGGAAGGCGCGTTCCAGTGCCAAATTTGATTGTTTTATGGACATTTGTTCACCACGAGTGAATATCCTCGCGGACACTACAAACCAGCTTTTCCCGGTCAGAGACGCGACGGGACGATGGTGACGTCCTCAGAGGTCTGCCGCGAGCTCGATACACGCATCCAGCGAGGAAACGAGACGTTGCAGATTGAAGTAAAACATATCTTCCTCATCTGATGACACACACACCAGCTGAGGTTCCAGAGACGGCTCTTTGCGAGAGAGAGAGAGATCTGCCTCTTCGATCGGCTCGACTGTCGTGTGTTGGTGCAGTGCTGATGTGCTGATGTGGTAACATGTCTCTAACATGCCATGCTCTAACTATCTAATTTGATGTACGTGAGATACTCACCTGCTGTCACATATTCAATATATATTTTAATACTACACTATGAGGTTTTGAGCTGTTTTTTCTTTTGTTTTCCTCCACAGATATAGATGCGCAAGGGGTGAGGCAGTGGGTCACTGACTGACATAGTTATGAGCAGCAGTTTCTTGGTGTTGTATACTGCAGCGTAGCCAGGCTTGGTAGATAGGGTAGAATAGGGTGGTGAGGGAGAACAAAAAAGGGCTGATAGTGTAGCATGTCAAAACGATTTTAATCAACAATACACAAATAAAAGCCCCCCTGAGGGTGTACTCACAATTGGCACTGCCACTCCGGGCATATAAAGATATATTTGCAGCAGTAAGCTGCTCGGTGTGTCTGGTCCGTCCCGGTCTGCCGTTAGCGATCTCCACAAGCGCCGCTGGGGTTCTCGCACGGTTGACTCCCGTCTGCGTCTGATGTCACTTTCCGAATAAACAAAGTTCCTCCTCCTCTCCTCTTCCACTCAACGCGTTTCGCAAGATAAATAATTACTTGCTTCGTCAGGAGTATCCTGAGAGAGAAAAAGGTTGTCCTCCTCGGCGCTGTTCTTCCTCATTCGGTGCTCAGTGTAATATATAAAAAAACAAAGGAAAAGAAAACAGTGTGTCACTATACACTTCTCCTTTCCTTTGTTTTTGTATTTATTTATATTTATAAAAAATATTTTACCAGGAAGTAATACATTGAGAGATACCTCTCGTTTTCAAGTATGTCCTGGGCACAGAGTTATAAAAAATACATGGTTACAATAAAAGAACAGAGGTTATACAGTCACTTCACAGACATTTCAAGGACAGATAAAGTAGGAAAATTGGGTACAGGGGATAAAGGGCTTGTGAGTTTCTGATAGAAATAGAGCAGCTTTAACATCAACTGACATCAGCGAAAGGCAGCAAACGGCTCACGCCTTTTGGCTGCCCTTCGGCTGCGCCAAAGGCTGTGCGCCTTTGGGGCAACGCAGATGTACGCTGGAGTGAACAAAAAGATCTTTCCTTTGTGTCCCCTTGGCTCATTAACATTCCAGTGGGTGGGGTTGCCAATTCAACAAAGATCAAGCACATGTTAACCCTTAGCACGCTGGTCCTGTGCAGAGGGGAGCAGTTCTTGGGGGGGCCCCAAGAGGCTGTGCGCCTTTGGGGCAACGCAGATGTGCGCTGGAGTATATACTGTATTACACTGAGCACCGATTGTGGAAGAACAGCGCCGAGGAGGACAACCTTTTTTCACATTCTGTAGTATGTTCTTACTATAGGAATCTGTATGGAGCACAGAATAAAGTAACTAATAGAGAGGTTCAGAAGTTTCTGAACTCTATCAATTTATCTTAATTGAGTGATTAGTAGAATTTGCAATGTAATGAACCTATGAAGTTGTTCTCGCCCTTGGCTCTCTAAAATCAGGCAAATCCCCGGGGCCAGGCGCCTATCCCGTGGAGCAGCAGTTCCCAAGCTTTTCTACACTGTGCCCCCCTCCCCCCCTGCTAGAAACGTTTTGTTCTGTGAATCCCTAATTAATATTATTGCCGACTCACACTATTGCTAGCAAAACGGTTTGACCGATCCCCAGCAGTGTCAGAGCTTGTGGAGGGAACACAAACTGCACTTCAGTGTGTGCAGGCAGCATGGGGAGTGTGTGTGTGTGTGTGTGTGTGGGGGGAGGGCAGGGTACAGCTGTCAATAGTCAATGACTGTGGATGCAGTCTGTGGATGCAAAGCATTGTGGGGAGTGACGTTTGAAGATCCTGGTGTAAATGACAGCTATACCACACATGCCAAGGTTCAGTTTGTGGCCTTACTAAGTGCTCAGTCGCAATACGGGCTCAGGAAACCACCGCCTGACATCCGCCATAAAAATCTTTCCCCATTTTGGACACCTCCCGAACCCTTAGGGGTTTGCGAATCCCCTCTTGATAATCACTGTTATAGAGCTATGGCACATACAACCCCCCTATCACACCAACTTGCTCACAGTGTTTCCGGAAGCAGATCTGAGGGGGCTTATTTTTTTCCCAAGAAATAGGAAATATTTTTGATCAATTACTGTATAAGCCTTTTCCTTAATAATTGTGTAAAGTAAAATTTTTCTGAAAGATTTGTCCATTTGATTGCAGTCAGTTTTACCCGTCATTATACATTCTTCCCAGATATCTCAGAGGACATTCTCCGAACTGCTGTAAAAAAACAAAAACATTTAAAACCTAAATTAGTGTTGGCAACAATAGAGATGAATTTCATTCTTTAAATTATAAGAAACTGGTTTTACAAAATGAGTTAAGATAGTTCACAATGGAAAATACAAAACATGTGTTCTAAGACTGAACTATTAAATCAAGAAGTCTGGGAGAAATCGCCATGTAAGCCCAGAAAAATGAGTATACAAAAATCATGTTCAATCTAGAGAAAGAAGCATTAGAGCAAAAGGCATTCTCTCCTCTGTACCGGTTTCTATAGGTTATTAGATACAAACAAATCACGTTAAACGTAGCTTCGGATGGGATGATTGACAAATCATTTGGCACAGACTTGATCCCTAATATTCCATCTATACAGTATGTAGCGGGTGTACCCCTGTGGTACTGTACTACTGGTGCTGCTTTCACCTGTTAGGATAACCTGAGGCCTGAGCCTCCGCCACTGGGAGCCTGGGGTGTACTTACACTCGGTGCAGCGCCTCCACTGATGAGAGATCCCAACGAGGTGGGAGTGCTCCCTTATCAGAACCCACATATACAATACCACACGTGATTGGATAAACAGTATTTACTGACCGGAATAACAAGAACCCTTAGCATATAACCAACATAGCATTACTCTGCATGCACAGCATTACATCATCACGCATATGAAATTTAGTGTGTGCTTATAATCAGTCCTGTATCACCTTAGTCCCTGGTGTACCACTGTGCCAGGGCACTTAACCTCTTAGTGTCCACCAGCTAGAAAGTTAGTGTAAATGTGAGGGACAGCGCTTCCCTGTGTTGGGGCCCGGTGGTGCACTTATTATACTACCTCCCTGATCACTGCTCCTGATCAGGATAATCCTTGGAACTCAGCAACACCGCACAGTGGTCCCCCGCCGCAACGTGCTGCTCTGTGCAGAGATGAATCCCTTGTCTGTCTCCCCAGGTGAGGGATCTCCAGCCGGATGATCCTTGACTGACTGTCTCTTTAAGGAATCAACGTCTGTTTCAGCATTCAGGCTGCACCGCCCTCAGGCAATGTCCTGCAGCATACACCTCTCTAATGCTATATGAAAGGGTCCCTACATAAAGGCCTTCCCTATCGCTAGCACTCAGAACACATATACAGTGACTCAGGGAACTAACTGGGCCCTGGGGGATTGACCTCTGGCCTAGTCCCTGGAGCACTGCTCCGTGGACCAACCTGCAGCTTCAGGCTCCTGGTCTTCACTGGCACTTCCTGTCCCAGCAGGCAATAGTCTTTGCAATTCAGCTATCCTATTGGCTCTCGTAAGTCACCAGGCAGCTTCCTCCCTGAGCATCATGGGAGTTGTAGTCCTTGAGCTGCCTGATTAACATTGCGACCGCGTGCGCATAGGGCACTGCGCCTGCATGATTCTAATGGCCGCCGCGACCTTGCCCCGCTCATGCGCAACTATCCAGAGCTCTTCCCGGTCTTTGCCGCTTCTGCGCATGCCCAACTATGCGCTCGTGGTGGCGCCCTGGGGCGAGAACCACCGGCACTCTATTTTTTTCTGAGTTACACTGAGGGTAAGGGGGGGGGGGAAACCGGGAGCACGGGGAGACCGGAGGGTACCTGGCTACATATAATAGACACCCAGTATAGTAACTGTGCTATCTCCAGCTCCGTGTTTCTCTCCTGTTGTTTACTCTAGTTTCTGTCTTCTTTGATCCTATGTAAAGTGTACAATAACTGTCATTCGTTCTGTTATCTCAGTGACTCCTCTTCCCAGACCCCTGGGGATTTGGTGTGTCCCTCCCTCCCTAGCACTTGGTAAAGTTCAGCTCTGTACAGGCATACCCCGGTTTAAGGACACTCACTTTAAGTACACTCGCGAGTAAGTACATTGCGCCTAATATGCAAATGGCAGCTCGCGCATGCGCCTGTCAGCACGCCCTGAACAGCAATACTGGCTCCCTACCTGTTCCGAAGCAGTGCGCAAGCGTGGAGACTATAGAGCCTGTTACAAATGCGTTATTTACATCAGTTATGCACGTATATGACGATTGCAGTACAGTACATGCATCAATAAGTGGAAAAAAGGGAGTGCTTCACTTTAAGTACATTTTCGCTTTACATACATGCTCCGGTCCCATTGCGTACGTTAATGCGGGGTATGCCTGTAATTCCTGTTTGGCCAGTCGGCAGTGCCTCCTTTTCCAAGCTCGCAGCCAGTTGAGTGATCTCCCCACACTGCTCTCCCTGTCATAGTACTGTTTCTTCACCTTCTCCTATTTTATGCACCCCCACAGTTTCCTATTCATTTCCGTTTGCGCTTGTGAAAGAAATTCAGGAAAGACTATTTTGCATGAAGAAGGAGATGAGTTTGACTGCTTGTCAAAGCACACTTATCCCCAGGAAACCAGGACAGAACAGCTATGGTCTTTTCTCTTTGACCCAGTCTAATAAACATTTAATTACAGTATTTTTAATTCTTCTTGCTACTGTCCTTCAATTGCAGCAATGAGTATGGCACTTTATAATATCCTTGACCACTAGCACTTGATTCGTAGGTAACCTGTGCACTACTCGCATACAATATGATTAAATTGGTCAAGTGTGTTTTGGAATTCTATTGTTATTTATATTATTCATAGATCATGGGTTTGCTTTAAAACTAGTTCCATATTTTTGGCATTTTTTATCTATTTTTATTTAATGCAATAATTGCGTATGGTGTATTTTATCAAGTAACATATTACTATGTTCACAACTCTATATGAATCTGAACTGTTAAAAAATGATGAAAATAAAGGTGGTCCCTGACACACAGCTGCATAAAAACCCACAAAGTGCAAAATATGTTTCCAATACATTGCTGGATTTCATTGGGCAGGAGAAATATGCTTATCATCTATTTGCTTAATTAAGCAACCAGTGGCACTTGACGAAAGCATATATACATGATAATAGTATATAGTAATAATACATCATTATTATAAAGTACATCACCCCAGCAGTGCACAAACTGGGGGGCGCAGGATTTTGTGATTGTTACTAGCTGCTGTACATTTGAGAAGTCATTTCGATCAATTATCTTTTCCAGCAGCCACAAGAATATATATCGCCCCATCCCCAGGTTTTTCTTTGATAGGGTGAAAGAAACATATTATATATGACTATTGCAAAAGATTATTCATTATAAGAAACCTGAGAGGTAATCGCTGATCAAATAAAGTAATTTTCTGTTCAATACAACTTCATTGCTTTTGTGTTGTGTTAAAGTACTCTTATCCCATGGTTCTCACCCTGAAATAGTGGGAAATGCTGCCGATTCTCTGCAGAACAGAACAGGTTACCCTGCCCTACGCCCAGAGCTGTAGTTCCTTTTTTAGTTCTGTTTAAAGAAAGTCTTGAGGTGGAGGAGACTCTTGACTTATTTTGTTCCCTCGAACAATACGATTTGTTGCAGAGCAATTATCTCACAATTGGCTTGTGATTTTATAGTATGTTTCTGAAGATCAAGAAATGAGAGAATCAAACAATTATTGGATTCTCAGATGATACCTGCATACAGTATACTGCAGATCTCTGTTCTAAGGGGGTTAGTTATCAAAGTCTCCAGGATGCAAAACCAGGGCAACAACACGTGCGGAAACACGAGCAGATGTATCAAACAGACAAGCCCCATTAGGTTGAACGGGAATGTTTTCCTAACAATAAGGGTGGGCATACACAGGTGGGATATGATATCCAAGTCCTGGGACTGCTTGCGATATTAGAAACCCAAACGTTGTGTTCCTCCTTGGGCTCGGATCTCGCAGCATTTGCTCTCACGTCCTGATCCCATTTTGCATCTGCGTCGGCAGAGAAAGGGATGGCGGGAGATAGGCAGCATGAGTTGCCACTGAAGCCTGCCACAGAAAAAGAGTCTCTCTCTGTGTCTCTCTCCGTGTGTGTCTCTCTCTCTCTGTCCCTCTCTCTCTCCAACACAGATACAGACACACAATTGCCCACAGAGACAGACAGACACACTTGCCCACAGACACACACACACACACACACACACACACACACACACACACACACACACACACACACACACACACACACACACACACACACACACACACACACACACACACACACACACACACACTTTGACGGGGAGATCTAGAGGAGTAGCTATGCTGTGCTCTGCAGTGCCACCTGCTGCCCAGAAGTGGTTAAGCAGTCAGACAGCCTGCTCTCCTCCCTACTACCGGCTACAGCTCTTCTGAGATCAGCTCAACATCCACCTCTGATCTTCTCCAACCTCGGCTCTCCTCCTACCCGCTCAAACCGGGAGGACACCGGCTCATTGATAACCGGGACTGTCCTTGCAAAACTGAGACATTTGGACAATTATTTGACCACCGGGACAGCTTATTAAAAACCGGGACTGTCCCGGTTTTTAATAAGCTGTCCCGGCTTAATAAGCTGTCCCGTCTGGTCTCCGTAAAGCGGTTCCTGTAATCAGTGGGTCTTTCTCGCAGTCTGGGTTGGTGTTTGTAAAACCCACCCTCTGGTGGACTCCAGTGTCTGCAGTGTCCTGGAATAGAGGGGAGAGGGGCTGGTTCCTTGGGATCCCTCTCTGTCAGCATACACCTCCCATGTGCTCGAGAGATCAGTTCCTGGGAATCTCATCTAGCAGCAGAGACTCTCTGTGCTCAAGAGCCCCACGCAGTGTGTGCAGCACACGTTTAAACCTGCCTGATGGGCCAGGTGGAGACTTGCTACAATTAACTAACTCCCTGCTGGACTCATCAACTACATACAGGCTCTGTGTGTGCTGCATCACCGTGACAATTACCTTTGTTATGTTGATTGATTGCATGGTAGAAGTCTTCCATGTCATTGTCCATGTGACTTGATGTTGGGGCAGACACTTTGATCATTTGAAGCCTGTATCTCTTTGTAAACTGAATTACGATTCTGGCTAGTTTTTTCCCGATGAGTTTTCCTTCTCCACTATGCTGTTTCTTCATCTTTTGTTAGCGATAAAGCCTCCTCCACTGACACTTCCATTTTCTGTACCTCTCTAATATAATTGTTGTCAGCTTTTGAGCTAAATGAGGCTTTCACCTTTTCTTCTTACTTCACTAAGGCCAACAGCCCTTGAAAGTGAAGGAAGGTACTGTAGTTGGTGACTCATGGGCTGTGTACAGCCCCCTTATAGGTGGGTACAGTCCATGAGCCCGCCCTTTCCAGAGTTTTCTAGGGAAGTAGCTAAAGGTTAGCAGTCTTTTGGCTGTGGCGCCTCAAGGTGTGAGGACGGAGCTGTCAGACTTCCCCATGGCGGGGCAAGCATGCTCACTCTAGTCCGGCTTGCCTAGAGACCACCAGGATCAGAGCCCTACTGACGGGTATGCACCCTCCATAATTCCTGGGGCTAGTGGAGAAGATGAGGTGCTGCATGGAAGAACTGCTGCAGCATACCTTACAATAAAATCCGTTCAAAAATACCTCTGCCTCTGGTGTCAGTTCCTGGGCAGGAGGGATATGATTGTGCAGTGATGGGGGCTGACACCCACACCCCGTGGGGTCCACCACAGCTGGAGGCACAGGCACCAATACAGAAGAACCCAGAGACCTGTTCGAACCAGTCCTGTTTGTTGGGGGAGGGGGGGGGGAGAAACCGTGCTAATACATCTTCTTAAACACCCATGTCTATCTTCCCACCACTTTTTGTTTCCAATTTCTGTTAACAATTCTATTTATTATTTGCATCCGAATTAAAATGTCCACCAGACCATGTGCGTCTTACTGTTATTTTTATTATAAATAGAAATGTATAGCTGCAAGGCTAATGTGGGTTCAATGTAGAATTTATCTCACTTGTTTTGACATTGAACTTTTTATGGTCCTCAGGGTCTTTTTTTTCTATAAACAAATTCTGTTTGAACTGCCACTCTTTGTTGTTGAAAACAGTCAAAAGGTGGAAGTGCTACAATTATTTATTAGCGACCTTGACTAGCCAGGAAAAATATTTGGCAGCGTGATAGAGAAACTTCCTTGCTAGGCCAGGTTTCATCCATTTAGTCTCCATGGTGTAGATAACACAGCCGCCTCTCAGACAGGTTCTGGTATCATTCACAACTCAGGTTTATTTCCAGGCGTAACATAGTGTACTGATACACAAAGCACAGGGATTCAGGGCTTAGCGAGCGCTTGCCATTTAAATCAAATACAATGAAAAACAAAACAAACAATAAGCATATCTCCCCACAGGAGATCTTTCTAAACTTGGCTGGTCTTGGGTTTTCACAGCCCATATTCCCTACCTAACCATAGATATGTAGCTAGCCTCAGGCACTTTAAAAACACGACCTCAGAAAAAATCTTACTAGGGAAAAAAGGGAACTCCTCTGTGCAGCCCCAGGCGATCTCGCAGCAGCCTGCATTCAGCATACTGCTCTCGCTCTGCATTCAGCATACTGCTCTCGCTCTGCATTCAGCATACTGCTCTCGCTCTGCATTCAGCATACTGCTCTCGCTCTGCATTCAGCATACTGCTCTCGCTCTGCATTCAGCATACTGCTCTCGCTCTGCCTCTCCCTTTGACGGGATCCCACTTAGAGATGGGCAAATTCTTTGGGCGGATATGGATCCGCCTCGGATCGTCCGGTTCCTTTGGCCCTCGGATTTCCCGCGAATCAGTCTCAAAAAGGGCGATGCATCTTTTCCGGATTTGTTTTCATCGCCGGCAACCAAATCCACGGATTCTGCAATCCACTGGTGGATTTTATGAATTCAATCCACAGATTCAGCAATCCGTGCGCGAAATTACACACGTCTACTCCTAATTTCATGGCTATGTCACTGCCTTAATCTAGCACCCCTCTGAGGAATTGACGTGGTCACAAAATGCACCAGGGGTAGTGTGTAAGTTAGAGAGGACCCCGTCTGTATTTATAGCCAAGTAATCGGATAAATGGGAATCTCCAGGAAGCAGTGTATTGTTTATCACTACGATTCCGGACCTGGCGAGCACGCCGAAGACAAGACGCTGGAGCTTGTAGTTTTCTCTTTTTAATCAGTTTTGTTGATCTGCCAATGCAGAAATGAGTACGTGCGCTGATCTGGGCAGAGAGCTAATGCCAATGGGACCAATTCTGTCCTGATTTAGGTTCATCCGTAAGCATTAATATAATTACAATTCTCAGATATTATCAGTGCCTGGAAAAAGCTTGCCATGTTTAAACGGGCTAAGTTATGTGATTGATTTAATTGTTCCAAGTAATATGACGTTAAGTTTTAAAGACGTGCAAACGTCCTATTCTTTTATATTTGTTTTTTGTTTACTACAAAATGGCAAATTATATTGAGAGGCAAACAGTGTTTGCCATTTCGGGCTGGTGTTAAGCAATAACAATACAGTTTTAATGGAAATCGGCCAAACTTATCTCGATTAAATTCACATCAAGCCTGTTAGGCACTTGTGTTTGCCAGATTTTCAATGTAGCGAGCGAGTGCAAAATATCAAAATGAGTCGCCAAACCCACCAGCGAAGGATTGTTACATGTTTGCATTCACAATATACCAGTACAAGGGCGGCCAACTCCAGTCCTCAGGAGCTCCCAACTGGTCAAGTTTTCAGGATATCCCTGCTTCAGCCAGTCTTCAACTGAGCCACTGATTGAGCCACCTATGCTGAAGCAGGGATATCCTGAAATCCTGACCTGTTGGTAGTTCTTGAGGCCTGGAGTTGCCCGCCCCTGCACTAGGACCTAGTTTACCAAAAAACACTCCTCCTGGGACAATCCATTTTTGTCTCTTATTTTGATTTATTCTTCTGTATTTGTGTTTACGTAACATACAGTAGACCGTCCTTTACAAGGATAATGAGGTTATTGTGCAACAGAAGATTCCTTGGGCTTTAATTGATTCCAGATAGAAGAGGAAATATGCAAGAAGAGCATAAACATTCCAGGGAATACATTCACGATTACATTTGTTACGAGATGGCGGTGGTCAGGAGTTTGTGGGAATGGTCACAAGCCACGGGGGTGATCAGGCTCTGGACAACCTTGTTGGAGCGCTGGGGTGCATACACGGAGAGACTGTTAATAACATTAATATAGATGCAGGCAGCGTGATGTGAGGAACAAGGGAATCTGAGCACTAAAGATTTTATATAAAAAGGTATTTTAATGCAACAACTTCAATGGTACAACTTCTCCTGATAGAGGGGCTCCCAGTGTCCCACCTGAAGGAGCCACTGACTCGGAGAGTTGGAGGGAATGGATTTACCCCCAGGCAGGCATCCTTGATGATGATAATGGAGCAAAAGGGGCTTCTTCCTTCAGACACCCCTTTATCTCCACTGTCTGGTGAAACTGATTCTCCTTTGGTGTGGGAGACCTAACTCAGGTCACATCAGCTATGGTTCCCTTCTCGTGATTCATAATTCATATTTGGACCTCCCTCTTATAACCTAGCCCAGGCCATAGCCCTAACTACACTCCTACAGGGTGGGGCACTATACTACGTTTGGGTGGTTACCCCTTAGATGGCTACACATTGACTATCTTTCAATATTTTTAATTTGCATGTCATTTCCCAGAATCCCTCCTGGCTGTAGTGGGATCACTGTATGCTATGAGATAATGGTGAAAGGCAGGGTTGCAGACCTGTCTGAGACACGTGAATGTGCTCACAAAGTGGTATTTTATTCAATACTTAAATCAACAAATAATGAAAAGTATATATAAATCTAAATATATTCTATGCAGATGTATGTATGTGTGTATGTATGTTATATATATAGTAACTGTATATTTTCTTATTACATGAGTTTCTGAATGTACATATTGGAAGCAATTCATCAGAAACACTGATTAAAAAGTAAATTAAGGGTCAAGTATAGCATGTTTGTTATACTCCAAGGGTCAGCTGCGGAGATGATATTAACTGATGAACCAATATAGTTTTCAAATTCTGAGTAGTTGGTGCTGTGTCCATAGAATGGGCTTGCAGTCAGTGCACTGCTGGGGAGTGGAATGCAAAAATCTGACGGAGGCTCTTTGACAAAGGGCAGGGAGCCCAAAACGCGTCAGAGTTACCCCTTACAGTGCATGTACTCTGTGATGTCTCATCTTTAACAAACCTTGCATCTTTTAAATTGCTGATCCAGCCTCCGTCAGATTTTTGAGTTCCACTCCTCAGCAGTGCACTGACTGCAAGCCCATTCTATGGACACAGCACTATTTACTCATGCTGTAGCTGCACGCGGATCACAGGACTCCTAAGGGCACAATTGCAAGTGTGAGTACTTTATCTCTTATCTCTCAGTACTCCGTGGATGTTTAGTCTAGCTCCAGGGGAGTGATTAGTCTACTGATTTCTCGTTGGGGTTCCATGATACATTTATTTTGCACTATGGGGTCTATCCAGGAGCATCATGTCATGTGGTTTTCCACCCCCTAAATGGAGTATTATTTGACTATCTATCAAGCAAGCCCACAGTTGTTGAATACCTGTTTTCATATGGATTGGACATTATGATATGCAATGCTATTACAATTTTGAAGTAACTTCTTGAGCACAGAACTTGTCTCTAAATTCTGAGTAGTACATTAATAGCCATCCTCGAACAAATAGCATGTTATATGTAATAAGTAGAAGTGAAAAACAAATATATCAAAGAGTGGCGCTCAAAAATTATATAAACAAATGTGATAAATTGTGATACTTAATACAAACATGAATGGATGCTGCTTAACCCAGTGTGGGGTCGTTCTCTCGATCCCGTGGACAGTGAAGGGGTGAAGATCATCGGGAAGCGCAAAATCATGTAAAACAGAAGAAAATTCCATGATGGTGCAGTATTGTGATTGATATAAAAATAAATATCAAGGTGCAGTGTGCTAAATACTCACAAGTGTAGAGTGAGCAATGTTCCCATAAAGGTTTCTTTTTGGGTGGCAGCCCGTTGGACCGTCAGACAGGTAAGTGGAATGGTAAGTGCTGGAGACCTTAAATGAATAACATAAACACGGACATAGTGCAGACTGTACAAAATCTCTTTAAAAGTAAGTGTATGTGCAATGCACTCACATGGTATAAAAAGGTAATAAGCGTTTAGATCACACAGGTCGGATCTCAGCAATGTATAAGCTGCTCTCTCAGTCCCCCCTCTGCCTCGGCGGGCGTGCGTGTCACCGGTGCGTCTCACCCAAACCGGAAACCGGAAGTGACGTCATCTGCTCTGGGGGACTCCGATCCTGTGGGAGTTTTCTCTCGTCAGCCTCACTCCGTACGTTTCTCCGTACTCCTGAAGAAACCGCAATACGGAGAAACGCGTAGAGTGAGGCTGACGAGAGAAAACTCCCACAGGATCGGAGTCCCCCAGAGCAGATGACGTCACTTCCGGTTTCCGGTTTGGGTGAGACGCACCGGTGACACGCACGCCCGCCGAGGCAGAGGGGGGACTGAGAGAGCAGCTTATACATTGCTGAGATCCGACCTGTGTGATCTAAACGCTTATTACCTTTTTATACCATGTGAGTGCATTGCACATACACTTACTTTTAAAGAGATTTTGTACAGTCTGCACTATGTCCGTGTTTATGTTATTCATTTAAGGTCTCCAGCACTTACCATTCCACTTACCTGTCTGACGGTCCAACGGGCTGCCACCCAAAAAGAAACCTTTATGGGAACATTGCTCACTCTACACTTGTGAGTATTTAGCACACTGCACCTTGATATTTATTTTTATATCAATCACAATACTGCACCATCATGTAATAAGTAGAAACAGATTGTACTAGTGCTATAGTCCACGTTGAAAATTGCAGATGAACTGCCAAAGTGATGTGTACCAGTTCAGTTCCTAATTTGATGGAAACGTGTTTTAAAACATACCGTCTCTATGCCATGGAATGCCTCTCAGGTCAGTTGAGTTTAACGAATAAAAACGTATTCCTAGTAACAAATACAAGGATTAGATAGAAACATATTCATTCCTTAAAGCAGCAATCACACTCATTCTGGTCAATTTGGCAGCCATTTTGATTTCCGGACTGAAGCTGAAATATCAGCAACTAAAATGGTAAATATCTTGGGAGCCGGGAAAATCAAAGAGATAAAAATAGCACAGTGCAGTTTCCGAAGGAGTCCCCGGATTTCATTTTACAAAAAGATAAATAGGGAAAAGAAACAAGTAGGAAGGATTGCGGCTTTAACACTTTCAGTGGCCTTGTGACGTACCTGATCGGGCCCAGGAGCTTGCACTTCATGGGCCGTTGTGATGTATCTCGTATGTCAGGGGTGCTCAACTCAAGTCTTCAAGGCCCCCCAACAGGTCAAGTTTTCAGGATATCCAAGCTTCAGCACCGGTGGCTCAATCACTGGCTCAATTAGTGGCTCAGTCAAAGACTGATGGAAAAGAGAAAATATCCAGGCACACGGTCTTCTCATTTAGTAATTTATTCAGCTTAGAAAACTACCAATGTTTCAACTGCCACACAGTCTTTGTCAAGGTGAAGGTTGACTAACTTATAGAGATAAGCAAATATATACCCAAATGCTCACCCATAGTGCTTCACTTCGGCTGTCCTTTGGCGCAAAAAAGGGTCCCACTGTGACGTCACGACGGCGACGGAGGTCCACGCATGTGCACCACACAGCTCCCGTGGACGAGAGCCCGGCACATACGTGCGGAGCAATGTCCGGGGAGGCGGATCGGGTGTCCGCTGTGATGAACGGGCATAGTGACGTTGCGCCGAACGTATGCATCGGGTTCTCATCCACAGGATCTGTGTGGCGCGCATGCGTGGACTTCCGTCGCCGCCGTGACCTGTTTTCGCGCTGAGGGACAGCTGCAGTGAATCACTGTGGGTGAGCATTTGGGTATATATTTGCTTATCGCTATAAGTTAGTCAGCCTTCACCTTGACAAAGACTGCGTGGCAGTCAAAACGTTGGTAGTTTTCTAAGCTGAATAAATCAGTGAATGAGAAGAGCATGTGTCTGGATATTTTCTCTTTTCCATGTGAACTTATTGGGGTCTTGAAAGTATATTTATAGATTCTGTGACATCACATCAGTGCTGTGGTGTAGCAGGTAAAGAATTGGTCTAGCAAATGGAAGGTCCTGAGTTCAATTCCTGCATGTGTATTATATAAAATGTATTCATGTTCACCACCCACATGGTGTGTGTCTGTGTGTCTCCGTTAGCAATAAAGCATTGAATATTTAAAAAAGAAAAAAATTAAATCGGGAGCCATGTTTAGACTACTTTATAAGCGCTATAGCGGGGTTGAACTATATATTTTGACAAATGGCTTACTCAGGGGGATCCGCCGTCTGTCCGGATCCACTAGAACACGTTTTTTTACGGTGAGTGAAACGATGACACGTAATGTAATGTTCCTTTAAGCAGGCTTCTGCCTGGTTTATTCAGTCCCAGGCACTGGGACTGCAACACTTTGAAACTTTGTACCAAATAAACCCTGCTCATCTGAGCAATAACTAGACACAGGATCACCTTGATTGGCCTTGGGCAGCTTGCCCAACTGCAGCTTGCCCGCTTCCAACAAACAAAGTAGCAAACTTCACAATGACAGCTAGTACACAAATGATTTACCCTTTTAGGGGGAAAGGGTTTTCCCCTTTGTACGTGTTGGCAGCCTTCCTGCCTCCAGGCTCTTGGTGAGTGAAAAGGAACCAGGAAACCAGCTTTAAATACCTGTTCTAATTAGCAGGCAGGTGATAGAAATCAGGCAGCAGACAATTTCTGGTCTGGATCTGTCATCCCTCAGTTCCAGCACCTGCAAAACTGTGGGATGGAGTGCTGTACATCCCTTCTGTGGCTGCACTTTCCAGTCTAATCAGGATAGAAGCTGTCCAGTATCCTGGGAGCCCTATATATCGAATTTATTACCATTCCCTGGTGTCTGTCACAATATACATACATATACAATGTAACATAGTTAGTTCAGACTACCTCTCTTCTCCCTGCCACATAAGTCCTTAGCAGTCCTTTTATCCTGTTGGCCTTGCATGCGTGATCAGCATTTGCCGACTGTGCACGCGTGATCGGCACTTGCCGGCTGCTCGTGCGTATGCCGATCGCGCATGCACGGTCCGCAAATGCAGATCGCGCATGCTCACGAGCAGCCGGCAAGTGCCAATCGTGCATGTGTGGTCGGCAAGTGCAATTACGCATGTGCAGTCGGCAAGCACCAACTGCGCATGGGTGACATTTGCACCGTTTTTTTGCCGGGACAAATCTGGTCACCCTAGGCATGGGGTATACAGCAAGGTTAGAAACCGCATTTACTTTCCAGCTGGGGCTGGTTGGTAAATTTTAAACTGGGGGACAAGCACAACTAACCAGCCCAAATATCAAGCAGTGCATACATATATGCACAAACACACAGTCCCACATTTTCCAATAGGTCCACAAGGCCTGGGCCTAGGGTGACAAAATTGGAAAGGGGATGGGTGCATCTCGGCACCCACCCCCGTTCCATTTTCCCCCTCCGGAAGATTTCAGTAGGCCGGTGTTCTGTCGCCATCCTCCTCCTCCAGCTTCGCGGCATCATTTGGCGATGAGTTGTCATGAAAATGTGATGTCACGTGACACTGAAGGACGGCGGCGGCAGCAAAAAGATGAGTGCCTAAGGGCGCATCATATCTAAACAACGGCCCTGCAAACACACCATCAAATATGTATGCGCACCATACGTGTCATAAAATCAAATCTACACAAAATACATACATGCATCATACACACACTCCCCAAGTGCTTATAAATAACGTACAGTATACACACCCCTTAAATACAGCAAATTAATCTCCCACACCCCTAAATACAGCAAATTAACCTCCCACACTCCATACATACATACAAGTTAACACTCCCCAACACACAGCAACATAACCCCACACACCCCATAAATACAGCACATTACCCACCAAGCCCCCATACATACAGCAAATTAACACCCACACACTTCATATATACAGAAAATTTAATTAACCCCCAACACACTACATATATACACCACATAAACCACACACACACACACACACACACACACACACACACACACACACACACACACACACACACACACACACACACACACACACACACACACACACACACACACACACACACACACACATTAACCAAACTAACCATCACACCCCAAATATAAAGCAAATTAACCCTCACACACCCCATATATACAGAAAATAATGCCACACACCATATATACAAATGAACCTCCCACACATCATAGCTACAAAAAATTCACACCCCCCCCCAAGCTCCATATACACACACACTACACACAGGCATATATACACCCAATTCATCCCCTGCAGCCCCAAATATACACTTAATTTACCACCCGCCACATATATACTCTAAATTACCCACCCCCACACACCCACCAGATTCACAGATTGACACACACAATACATAGAGGTATACTGTTAATCTTGCCTTAGTAGAAGGGAAGCCTTATGCAGAGCGCCCTCTGAGAACCAGAATGTGCGGTTGCCTGCATGGGAGGAGCTTCTGCCGGCCCAAATTCCTACAATCTGACCAGCCCAGGGGGCAATTCCCCCACTGCCCTCCCACCTTTCCCCCACTGCCCCCCTTCCCTCTCTCCCACTGCCCCCTCCTCCCCCTGTTTTCTACAAATTCCTGCAAAAGCGCGTAGTGCCACCTGTTTTTTGGCACCAAAACCATGGGACTACACCACTCACTTTCATTCTTCAATAACGCCTAACTTAAGCATGCAATTTAACGCCTTTTTAACTGTCTCCTGTAGTGCCTCTGGTAACGTATATGGCAATTTCCTTTACTCTCTCTCGGGTGTTAGATGTGTTTTTTTCGTGGGAGAGAAGACATCACATTTTGAAATCTTTTCACTAAGCCTCAAAGTTGCTATTTTTGTCTACAGTTCAACTCAACCCCCCTTGGAAACTTCATTTCCGGGATATCGTTAACAGGCTGGTGACCCAGATCAACCACTTCAGTTTCTCGTATAATAAGCACACTGTCTCGTTGAGTCCAGGGTTTCAGTACTATATCTTAACTATATATATATATATTAACATAATAGATCTGGGTTTATTTTCGTCTGTCTGGTTTACAAAACTTCCCAGTTAACAGGACCTACTCGTCCAATAATCCCATTGAGTCCCTTCCATTTGGCTATTCATTTGTTGGAGTTGATGAGCAGTAGGACATTCTTGGCCCCTGGATTTATTTGTTCGTACTCTAGCCCCTCTGTTATAAAACATCTCTTGTTTCTGCTGAGCATTCAGTCTTTCAACGTGAGAATGTACTACACTCTTTTCTTGATTACATCTAAAATGCCCTTTGGCTGACATCCATAAAGGATTTGAAAAGGAAATAATCCTTTGAAGCTTGAGAAACCTTACGTACCACAATAGTAATAGTGGGAGCAATTTGTCTCAGTTTCTCAAGTCAGTAGTCATACATTTCTTAAACGTATTTCTCAGGGTTCGATTAAACCCCTCTACCAGTCCGTCTGTCTGGGGGTGGTATACGGAAGTACGTATGAGCTGAATTCCAAATAGCGTACAGACTTTTTGAAGAAGACGGGGCATAAAATGTGTCCCGTGATCAGTAAGGATTTCCTGTGGTATCTCCCTATCAAAAAATATTTGGACTAGCTCTCAAGTTATGGTTTGGCTGTAATTGACCTAAGGGGTTTGCCTCAGGATATCTGGTAGCATAGTCCATACCCTAAAGATTAAGAAGGGGATTCTCCCTCAACTTATATGGGGGTTGTGTGTGCTACGTTACTTTTTTTGAAAGCACACACATACACAAACATTGTACATATCCTATTTATATTTCTTTGATGTTGGGGAGGGATGCTCACATTGACAAGGTCTCCAGGGTACAATTGGATTACTATGACTATGACTGTGTAATGTTGATAGATAAAGGGCAAAGTCCCTGTCAATGAATCGTACATCTATTTTTATGAGTTAAGATCTTCTTGAGGGGTATTGTGAAAATCTACTACAATACATGTAATATATACACATATGTATTATTTATATATATATATATATATATATATATATATATATATATATATATATGTGTGAAAAAGGCAACAAGAAACCTCCACCATATTGCATATAGCAATTAAAAAGATCACTTGTGAGCACATTCACATGTCTTAGACAGGTCTGCAACCCTGCCTTTCAACCATTATCACCTTGCATACAGTGCTCCCACTGCAGCAAGGGATTCTGGGAAATGACATGCAAATGAGCACACAATGTGTCACCATTTGCCTGAATATCCATTCAGATGGAGCCCATTTAAGCTGTGAATGGATATTTCAGACAAAAGGTGACACATTGTGTGCTCATTTGCATGTCATTTCCCAGAATCCCTTGCTGCAGTGGAAGCACTGTATGCGAGGTAATAATGGCTGAAAGGCAGGGTTGCAGACCTGTCTAGGACATGTGAATGTGCTCACAAGTGATATTCTTTATTGGGTATATGCTAACCATGGAGGTTTTCTGTCGCCTTATTCACCCACCATAACTTAAAATGTATGGTATATATATATATTTCGCACCACAGACACGTTTAATCACACAAATATGAAATGAGCCTTGATTGATTTTGGTAGCATCTCCCTGTCATTTAAGGGCACCCCCATATTAGTAAGAATAAACCTCTGCTTAGAGAGTGGGAGATAGCGTCAAAATGACCAACACCCTGACACAGAATATTACATGTACAGGTATTTGTTATAGAATGGGGCATAATCACCTCTACGTATATGACAGTTTAAAGTGCCCCATCCTAGATATTTCTACTTGTCTACTTTCAGAATATATTAGTGTATTACGGTTCAGTTACTGCAATCACATGAGAAAAAAAAGGGGTGCACCAAAATCTAATGCTACCAAATAGGGAACCACACCCCTTTTTCATTTAAAACATTAACTAAACAATACAATGTATTCAATGTTATATTTGATAAAAGTAGACAAAATATTTTTTTTTAGCATGTAATATGGCACATCCAGACACAATTCTGATATTACATATGATATTAATTCTGCCATATTACATACTGCATTGCAAAGTTTAGAAAATGATTCCATATTTTGTGCATACTAGTTACTGTAGATTAATGAGGTCTCATGGCCAAATACTGTATGCACAAGGGACCAAACCAATTTAACATCAAATGTTTGATATATAGTAAGGGTTGCAATGGTGCACCACAACACAGACACAGAAATCACTGCCTCAAAATGTTTTTTGTGAAAATGTGAACATTCCATTGGCCCCATAATTAATATCTACACTGGCAGTGAGAAGATGGTTCCTGGAAAGATGTTCTTGTGTGGAAAAACAAATAATCTCTATATGCACTTCTTTGTGTGTGTCCGTCTATCAGAAAATGTATATATATACAGTGTTCAGTAGAAAGGTGGGATAAAATCCCAAAAAGCGGCGCTCCAGCGAATGAGATACACCAATATTGGTATAAGTTGATGATTTTTTAGGATATGGAGAATTGTGTTGCAATTGTGGTAGTATTGGACCCAGTGCAAACGCAGGAGTGTATAATCAGAAATAGTGTCTTATAGTGAGGGACTGTTTAATGCCTATTGGCACCTCACAAGACAGTAGAAACTCTTACCTGCTGCACTGTACCAGTCTACAAGTACCCTTGAATCCATTGGTAGGGAAATGACAATACTCACTGAACATGATCTTTACTCCATGGGTGCGTGCAGCACGCAGAATAGGTACACAGAGGCTTGAAATCCAAAGATTTGCAGCGGAGCACAGCTGAGGAATGGGGCCAGCACCAGCAGTTGGAGGGTTAAAAATAAGTATTTATTGAAGCATGGTATACACGGAGGGGAGACAAGACACACTCTGATGCGTTTCAGGCTATGCAGCCCTTTTTCAAAGAGTACCCTTTGAAAAAGGGCTGCATAGCCTGAAACGCGTCAGAGTGTGTCTTGTCTCCCCTCCGTGTATACCATGCTTCAATAAATACTTATTTTTAACCCTCCAACTGCTGGTGCTGGCCCCATTCCTCAGCTGTGCTCCGCTGCAAATCTTTGGATTTCAAGCCTCTATATACAGTGTTCGACAAACCTATACATTTGCTCGCCCCGGGCGAGTGGTTTTAACATCGTGGCAAGCTCCTATTGGCCCAAGCAGCATACGTGTGGTACTAGGTGGCGAGTAGATTTTTTTGTTCGGTGAGTAGATTTTTTGGTGATTTGTTGACCACTGTATATATATATATATAATATTATATATATATATATATATATATATATATATATATATATATATATATATATATATATATATATATAACCAAGGCAACAACATTTAGTATTTACTTCCATGATAACAATGTGCAATGTGCTTGTATGAGAAATATTAATGCAAAGTATGAAGTTATAGAATACAGGGAAACCGATTCCCTAATGGTGCAATCAAAAATCTTTACTGAATAAATGATCTTTTTATGTAATTATATGAGGGCTGTTCATAACCATCTCATTAGAATGGGCCATAATAAAAGGAATTAAGCCATTTGAACATTCTCATATTTGAAGAACATAACCACTCTTAAAACCAGTCCTGTTATGTATCCGGACTACAAACCAAAGGGGAAGGGGAGGAGGGGAGAAAGGAAATCTGGAAGCCCACCTGGGTAGGAGCCCGGCTACCCCTCACACCCGATCCAGCTCCCGTACAGATGAATAGTGACAATACTGTACTGTATATTGTATAATAGTTCCACATGGGTGTCAATAAAAATGTGTAAGTACTCACGGTACCAGTCCTCTTAGGGTTCCAGATGGGCCGTGGCGTGCTTCTGCTCGAGTGGCAAAAAAACAGAATAGCAGAGGACTGCAGTGAAACATTGAAACGGGCTGGAAACGATAAGGATATTTATCGGGTGCAAGACAGTAAAAAAAACTTCTTCTACTCGTTTTTGCACAATAAATATCTCTTATAGAGAAAACAGAATACAATCAGCGCAAATTCCAAACACTTAGTGGGGTTGTAGTAGTAAAAATATTAACTACCCCTTGCCAATCAGTCAAACAGGAGGTGTTATACCTTACAATCTATTCTTGCTTGAATGCAGCCAATTAGGTCTGCGGCTCCACACTTGCCGCAATGGATAATGTAGAGAAGAGATGACCTAGGCGCAAATAAGCCAGGAAAGAAACAAAGAGAAAAATATCATAGGGCAGTATGTCTGTTACTTTCAGAGTTAAGGTGGTAAGGTATACACTTACACTTAATCAGCCAAATAAAAGCCTTTAATCCACCACTGGGATTCAGGAACACTGCTGCTGGGATTTCTTTGCTGTTTGCATGGATCTCAGACTCTCCACGACTGCTGCTTGCTTCAGGGGTCACCTTTTCATCTGTAGCTGCGTGTCTCCTTAGCATGGGATATAGCTCACCAGGGAGGGGGGGGGGGGGGGGGGGGAGGGGAAGAGGGACAATGGAACAAAAATAGTATAAAACCTTTTATTGTAAAAACTATCTAAAAAATAACAAACAGTATCTCACTCACATGGTGTGAAATAATTTCAAGCAGTTGAGAGTTTGAATTGAGTCTCTCACACTCGTAGAGTAAGCTGTCCGGTCCACTGCACTGCTGCTAGCCTGGTTTACTTCCGCGTCACGTGCTCCGGCTCCAATTCTCGCGAGACTTCGACCTCCAATGACGTCACAGCGCTATCTCCACTCCGTTCTGCAGCGCGTCTCACTCTGCTCGGTTTGCAATGCCTGCAATGACTGCAGGGTCTGCCCTACGCGTTTCTCCTCTAGGGCTTCCTCAGGGGCATAATTGCATAATTGCCCCTGAGGAAGCCCTAGAGGAGAAACGCGTAGGGCAGACCCTGCAGTCATTGCAGGCATTGCAAACCGAGCAGAGTGAGACGCGCTGCAGAACGGAGTGGAGATAGCGCTGTGACGTCATTGGAGGTCGAAGTCTCGCGAGAATTGGAGCCGGAGCACGTGACGCGGAAGTAAACCAGGCTAGCAGCAGTGCAGTGGACCGGACAGCTTACTCTACGAGTGTGAGAGACTCAATTCAAACTCTCAACTGCTTGAAATTATTTCACACCATGTGAGTGAGATACTGTTTGTTATTTTTTAGATAGTTTTTACAATAAAAGGTTTTATACTATTTTTGTTCCATTGTCCCTCTTCCCCTTCCCCCCCCCCCCCCCCCCCCTCCCTGGTGAGCTATATCCCATGCTAAGGAGACACGCAGCTACAGATGAAAAGGTGACCCCTGAAGCAAGCAGCAGTCGTGGAGAGTCTGAGATCCATGCAAACAGCAAAGAAATCCCAGCAGCAGTGTTCCTGAATCCCAGTGGTGGATTAAAGGCTTTTATTTGGCTGATTAAGTGTAAGTGTATACCTTACCACCTTAACTCTGAAAGTAACAGACATACTGCCCTATGATATTTTTCTCTTTGTTTCTTTCCTGGCTTATTTGCGCCTAGGTCATCTCTTCTCTAAAATATCTCTTATAGTTTGTCTCCAGCCCTTTCCAATTATTCAATGTCTGAAGTTAATTTATATTATTCCCAAACATTTACACTGTTTTCAATAATTATTTAACCCCATTAATTTCAGCTCCGGGGACCCCCTGCTTCCCGAGATACTTCCCTCCAGAGGGGGCGCCGGGAGCAGCTCCGCGGGTTTAAATGTCCTGGTCACGTGGGCCAATAGGAAGCCGCAAGGGATGATGTCACAGCTTCCTATTGGCCCCTGTGACACGGGACATTTAGGCCGGCATTATGATCACCATACACAGCCCAGCAGGAGCTGCGACCAGCACCCACTACGGAAGTCAAAATCTTGGGAAGCCGGGAGTCCCCAGAGGTGAAATAAACGCAGTTCAGCTCCGGAGACCCCTGCTTCAACCCTATAAAAAGAAAAAAAAAAGGAAAGCGGGATTGCTGTTTTAATGTAGAGCAGGGGTGCGCAAACTGGGGGCCCAAGATTTTTTTGGGCGCGCTCTTCCCCAATTAAATGCCTGTGGACCGCGCAAGGCCTCTGCAACCTCTACTTACCGAGATTCAGCTGGCTTCAGGACGTGTGACCATGGCAACGCGGGGTCATGTGACGTCACGGTTGCCATGGTAACGTGCCGTCAAATTTTGCCGCGGGTCATGTGATGTGACGTCAATTGATCCTGAAGTGTCATTTGATGCCGCACCGAGGTAAGGTGGGGGGGGGGGGGGGCACGCCAACGGAGGGGAGCAGGCAGGGGGGGGCGCAGCAAGAAAGTTTTACGCACACCTGATTTAGACTATGGTTCCTGCAAGTTATATGCCCCACGTCTCCGCAAACATCTGCCCCCCCCCCAAATCAAAGTATTACTCAATGGTGGGGTGACATGCAGAAAAGAAAGAATTTAAATGAACGTGACAAGCATTGGAAGAGGACATTGGAGATTTACTGTACTAGGACACCCCAGTCATTATTCAATATAACTTTTAAAGAAAAAAACATTCCCATTTTTATTAAACGGGATTAATTGAAATGTGTTTCATATTTAAAAATGTGCATAGTATCACGTTTACATGGTACAAGGAGCGCTGCAATATAAATCGGGTTTAGGAAGTGGAAGGTGTCTAATTCTTGGGTCACACAACTAATAAGTCAGTGAATCCAAACAAGGTTAGGTAGACCATCAGTTAGAGTAGAAATTTGATCCATTTACCATAACAAATGAAAGTCTCCCCGTTTTACCATTGCAAAGTCCTTTTGCCATAATTCTTTTTAGTAACCTCACTCTTTTTTAATTCTGTAGTTTGAATATAGAGATATTATTTGCTGAATATCTCTCTCCCCGGGGGTTAAAATGGCCCCCATTCAAACTCACTGAGACAAGATATCAGGCAATGTTATGATTTCATGTTTGTTCCTGGTGGGACTGCTGCCTTCAGGTACTTTTTGGAAATAGTTTATGTATTCAGCAAGACTTTCTCAATCGAATATTAACGTATCCAACCAATTGTACATATACCGACTAATAAAGTATAACTGAAATCTGATTATAAATTAACCAGACGTCTTCCTTTCTATGCTTGCACATCACTTGTTGCACTTCATGCATTGTTAGATTTTGGCTGTTTCATGTTCTTTTAAAAAAAAAACTAAAAAGTGTAGAACTTTTGAAGCTTGTGAAACTTTTTAATGGATCAACAATAAAATGATTTATACATGTAATTGTGTATACAGAGTTTTTAAACCCTCACAGATCTTCTGTTTACGTACTGACAGTTCTAACTTAACTTTGAACTACGTTAGGGGTAACACAATAACACAATAACACAATAGATAAACAGGGCAATGTCTGAGCTGGAAATCTCTCCTGAATTAAATATAATCAGTGTTCTGAACAGTTATTAAAAAATGTATCTATGTTTTTTTTTACAAGTACAGTACTTGTATTTGTTTGTGATTAAGCCATTAACTGAATACGTATGCTGTTTGCTTTCATTGTAAGTGGAAAATAACTTTGTGTTTCAAACATTGCTCTAGATGTACTAATAATTTATTTGCATGTAAACACTGATTCTCACAAAAGACAGAATTCTTAAAAAGCATGAACCAATAATCTGGCCCAATGTAACTTCACATACAGCCTTTCTTTAATACGTTCTTGTGTTTTAGAGGAATAAATATTCTGAAGGTAGAGCCCTGAACAGTGAGCGTTTAGAAATCAGTGTACTGTGCTTCTAGTCTGTGAGGTAAATGTACTCTCAATTTGTAAGACATCTTTGTACCCCAGCTACAAAGAGCTCAAATGTTTAACTTGTTTCAACATTTTATGTGTGTACTAAAACTGTGCCTGAAGATTAAAAAAAAGGTGCTTGCTTTAGTACTAAAATATATAACACAAGGCAGCTGTTTTAATAGTGCATTTTGGTTCTTGAAAAAAAAAAAAAAAACAACCCCTGAATGTTTAATCATGCACAACAAATATAAGTGAGGTAAAAATTAGTGGCAGTTTTTCTAATGAAGAGAACTAGGATTGGTTTATTTTCAGTATTATACTATGCATCCTTACACTTCTACTTTTTGTCAACATCAGAGAAGTATTTCAAGATCTACCAAAAGAATTACAAATAAATCCCTGCTTGACACAGTATCCTTATTCACATAACGATGAGTAGAATCCAAAACGTATTTACATTGCTGATTACTTTGGCCTATAATACGTATATACAAGAAGTGGTTATTTATTTATTTATAAAATGTGTTACCAGGAAGTAATACATTGAGAGTTACCTCTCGTTTTCAAGTATGTCCTGGGCATAGAGTTATGATGACAGATATATAGTTACAAATACATGGGTGCATTAGGTGAACAGAGTTATACATTATATATAAAGACATTGGATTACATGAGGTGAAAAGGGTTATACATTATATATGAAGATATTGCATCAACAATTAAAGATAAAATAATTATAGGCGTATGTAACAGTTAGAGACCACATTAAAATGTGAGACAGCATTAGTTTTGAAAGAACTTAGACTGGTGGCAATTTTGAGAGTCTCCGGTAGATTGTTACAGTTTGGGGTGCACGGTAAGAGAAGGAGGAGCAGCCGGATTATTTGCTGAACCTTGGGACCACGAAAAGTCCCTTGGAGTCAGATCTCAGATAAGTGCTGCATGTGGTAGGGGTGAGGAGCTTGTTCAGATAGATGGGTAGCTTGCCCAGAAAGTATTTGAAAGCAAGACTGGAGAGATGAACTTTGTGCCTAGACTCTAGTGATGACCAATCTTGTTCTTTGAGCATTTCGCAGTGATGTGTGTTGTAGTTACATTGGAGGACAAAGCGGCATATTGAATTGTAGAGGTTGTCTACAGTAGTTTGCTAAGGTGAGTTTGGGGTGCTGTGCCATACACTATGTCCCCATAGTCTATAATTGGTATTAGCATTTGCTGTGCGAAGCGATTTATGGCCAGCGGACTTAGGGAAGATTTGTAACTATACATTACACCTAGTTTGGCGTAGGTTTTGGATGTCACTGTATCAATGCACAACCCAAATGTTAAGTGGGAGTCAAACCATATGCCCAGATGTTTGGTCTATAATACTAGTATACAAGTTGTGGTTGACTAAACTTTTGCCATAGTTTGTGACTGTAGAGAACTTTGGACCATTGATGCTGGCAAACGTGTATTTTTGCAAGAAGTCTAAGGAAGCAAATTTACCATAGGAAACAATGATATTTCTCCAAATACGGAAATGCGCATGGCTCATAGCCCCACTCGCAAAGTCAAAGTTTGGCAAAACACAACCTATCCTTTTTTTATTGGGCCTGAAGAAGTGGCAGGGAAGACTTTACGAAACGCAAAAGCAAACTAGCAGATACACACCAAGCTATTGGGCGGAGGTGAGGAGGAGTGAGGAGACGCATCACGTGTGGCGTACCCCTGTCACCATAGTAACCGGGGACCGGAAGTGCGGGCAGACAGGCGGTTCCTGACAGGACCGGCAAGCACAAAGAAAAAGACAGTGTGAAAACAGTGCTATAAATAGTGAAATATAAATTAAATATTAAACCCTAGTGTAGGTGGAATTAGGCCGCCAGGTGAGTGCTGATTGTACAATCAGACACTTGGATACAGTAAAGAAAAAGAAAACCGGCGCCTTACAAGTTCAGTAGGATATAGGAAGCCCAAAATGATATCATTAAAGTCCCCACAAAGTCCTCTGTAGCAAAAAACGATGAAAGAATTGCTGTGCAGCTCCCACCGTGCATGAAGAGTTATGTGGAGAAAAAACAAACAAACAAAATTATGGTGCAGTATGTCAAACTAATATAACTGACAAGATGACCCAAAACACTAATGACAAAACAAGACAGACAAACTAAACAGACAATAGCAAGGCTAATAATGGTAAAAAGCTAATTTATTAAAACAACATAAATGAAGGGTTCCAGAAGACTGGAAAATCGCCAGGTCCAGATATTGTAAAATTGGGACCCTACTCACAAGATGTCAAATTGTAACAGGCAATGGAGATAAACGCCGTGCTGCTCGTCCACTGCAGTGGTAACCGAAGCGCCTTCCTGTGATTCCCCTGCCTCTGATGGATGCCGCGTCACTATGGGGCGGGACCTCCAGGCGGATGTCACGTAACTGGAAGGCGGGACTTCCTGGAACGGCGTTTTTTTCAACTGCAAGCCTGGATCAACTGCACGTCTTCCTTCACCAACAGACAGCTCTAAAAGAACTTCCCTATGCGTTTCATGCGCCTGCGCGCACTTCCTCAGGGGATTGTGATGACACTGATACTAGGTGGAATATATACACCCACACTGCGATCCCAATTGGTTAATTACACAATTGAAAATTGAGCACACGATGAACAGTTAACAAAAAACACTTAATCTAATAATGAGACTATTCAAATATGGATAACATAAAAACATTATTATACTATAAAAAAGCCTTCAATTCAAAGTCTATGTTCAGGCCTCTTGGAGAGAGTGTTTTCAGTTCATAGATCCAGTATGCTTCACGCATACTGGCCTGTTGAAGATTTCAACAGACTTCAATAGACTTCAACAGGCCAGTATGCGTGAAGCATACTGGATCTATGAACTGAAAACACTCTCTCCAAGAGGCCTGAACATAGACTTTGAATTGAAGGCTTTTTTATAGTATAATAATGTTTTTATGTTATCCATATTTGAATAGTCTCATTATTAGATTAAGTGTTTTTTGTTAACTGTTCATTGTGTTGTACAGTATTGTAGTTGTTTGTACAGCAAGGCATGTTAGTATGATGTCAGTACTGTGGTAACATCTGTGCTCAATTTTCAATTGTGTAATTAACCAATTGGGATCGCAGTGTGGGTGTATATATTCCACCTAGTATCAGTGTCATCACATACCCCTGAGGAAGTGCGCCAGGCGCATGAAACGCATAGGGAAGTTCTTTTAGAGCTGTCTGTTGGTGAAGGAAGACGTGTAGTTGATCCAGGCTTGCAGTTGAAAAAAACACTGTTCCAGGAAGTCCCGCCTTCCAGTTACGTGACATCCGCCTGGAGGTCCCGCCCCATAGTGACGCGGCATCCATCAGAGGCAGGGGAATCACAGGAAGGCGCTTCGGTTACCACTGCAGTGGACGAGCAGCACGGCGTTTATCTCCATTGCCTGTTACAATTTGACATCTTGTGAGTAGGGTCCCAATTTTACAATATCTGGACCTGGCGATTTTCCAGTCTTCTGGAACCCTTCATTTATGTTGTTTTAATAAATTAGCTTTTTACCATTATTAGCCTTGCTATTGTCTGTTTAGTTTGTCTGTCTTGTTTTGTCATTAGTGTTTTGGGTCATCTTGTCAGTTATATTAGTTTGACATACTGCACCATAATTTTATTTGTTTGTTTTTTCTCCACATAACTCTTCATGCACGGTGGGAGCTGCACAGCAATTCTTACATTGTTTTTGCTACAGAGGACTTTGTGGGGACTTTAATGATGTCATTTTGGACTTCCTATATCCTACTGAACTTGTAAGGCGCCGGTTTTCTTTTTCTTTACAAGGACCGGCAAGCAGCAACAACAGCGTGGGACACCAGCATGTCGCGACTCATTTATTACTCCACACAGATACGCTAAAGATTTTACACATTGTGAGTGGAATATTTTACTGTTCACTTATTCCAATACTGTATTAAAGGTGCCATAGAGGTATCTCTGTGAGCACTTCTCTTCTACAAATTGCTATACTTTTGTTTGTTGGTAAATATTGATAAATAATTCAAACTTTGCCTTTGCATGAAATGTTATCCAAATGGGCAGAAAGCGCCTGCAGAAAGCATCATACAGATAGACATGACAGAATAAGTGAAGAAAGATACAAAAAATATTTTTTGTTGTAAGTGTTATTTTAGAAACTTCAAACAGCTTCAAACGTCTTCAAAGTTGGATGCATGAAAATGCAATATTCACGCCCGTTCGCCATGATACGTTTGTGAATGATGCCCGCATGTAGTGTAAAAGCCATTAGATAAAGGACCCAGGTATGCGAATGTCTTCAAAAGTGCGCTGTGACATTTCTCCCAAACAATATCAGCACATTTTTCCATTGTTCGCAAACTTCAGTGAACGAATCCCACGTCTCAAATTGTAATACACAAACAGTACAATGTAGCACAACATACCGTAGTGATACTGATTATATTTAATGTACTTATTATTCATAGATCAGTTTTTCTGATGCATAATGCTCACTACAATGCAGGCCTCTAATAGTTTTGCCACCTTTGCGATGTACAATATTATTGTCTCTCTGTTTTACTGTATAACTCAATATTTCAGATGAAATCATGTTCATGTTCTTGCTTTTCTATTCCCAAATACGGTGTACATAAATATTGTGCAGCTAATGACCTCACAGGTGAACCACAGGGAAATATGCAGCATTCATTGTTGCTAGCTTAGGTTACAACAGATGTTACAACTTCAAAGATAAAATGAGCATCGCTTGAACGCATAGGCATTGGAATGGTAAAGGTACAGCACAGCGTATACTCACAATTCATTATGTAACCCTCCCTGCCCGGCTCCCTAGGGAGGTTGCATCAAGGTAGTTGTATGTTTGCCATCAGCATAGATTTACCTTGTCTCAGGGTGCTTGATGTGGTCGGCTGGGCAATGGAAAAGATGGGCGCCAGGAGCTTTTATAGTACAACTTCCATCCTTATTCGAGTTCCCAGGCCGGGGAACCCAGCAGTCACAGTACAATGAGATTGACAGGTTTGCGCTTTATTTCATCTATACTGTTATCGCTCTCGACTTCTTCCCTGAGTGCCCACTGTTACCACTCATAGGAGGTACATTTACGTGTTACTGTTCTGAGTTCATCTG
The DNA here is from genome assembly GCF_040206685.1 of Ascaphus truei. Taxonomy (NCBI): domain Eukaryota; kingdom Metazoa; phylum Chordata; class Amphibia; order Anura; family Ascaphidae; genus Ascaphus; species Ascaphus truei. The sequence continues at coordinate 8,805,824 of NC_134492.1, read as the reverse complement.
GTGGACTGGGTCCACTTTTTAGCAACATCCTATGGGTCCCTTTTTACTGCGGGCCCCTGCTGAAATCCTGGCCCGTTCTGCGCACGTTACTATTAATCGCAAGCCCTGTTCTGGAACTGCCACTTCCTCAGGGGTAATGAATACTCTATCTGAGGATCCACTTGATGAGCTGAACCTCTGACTTGTTGGGGCTTCTCTGCTCTACCCACTGTGGCATGTCGGTGTTCCCACTCTGGGACATGCTCCTTTCTTAGGCCATACTATAGGATCCTAACTTATAGGGCACTGTGCCTAACTGAAACACAATTAAAAGGGGGCCTGATCTAAACTATAACAGTGGGAACAAATCCCCTACCTCTACTCCCCAAGGCTCTGCTCTTCCTCTAATACTGGAACCTCCTCTCCAGAACGTCCCTCCTCTCTTATACTCCCTGCTACCTAGTTCTATGTGTCATCAAAGGGTGGTGCCTGTCATCCACGGCTTACCATTAACCCCTAGCTTACTTCAGTAATCAATACCAGGAAGGAAGGGGGGTGGGGGGGGTTATAATTAGCACTGACAAACAAAGTTTCTAAAATGGATCAACATAGCAACAAACTGTCTCTTTGATTTGAAGTAATACTGCACAATTCTATACGACTTTTGTCCGCGTTTGAAACAGTGGTTTCTTAAAATATTGTAATTAGCTCAAATGAATAGTATTATGTAAAATTAATAAGTATATATGGTTTGGTCAATACCTACAGTAGTTTATCAACATTAGGTCACAAGGGAGCCTATTCGTCAGAACAATTAAAGGTTATGTAAAGGACATAAACCCTTTGGGGAACTATATTGTTTTACAGCACTTCCAATAACAGCCGCCCAGACCAATTAATATAATCCAGTAGCTACTAATTGTTGTGGCCTTGATAAAAGAGCTCATGTAATTTGAGGTTTAGTGGCGAAATTAAGCAAACTACTAATGTTAATCTTAAGGAAGCTTTTATCTTAATTCATTAGTGTTTCTGTAGAAGTGTTGTGTTTGCACAGCTGGCTGCAGTTATACTAATCGTGTGTGTCAAATTATTTGGGTAAATAGAACTTATGGGAATTCAAAGTAAGCTTATTTCAATCAATTCGGCATTTTGTAGAATCTATCTTTCATCATTGTAGAACATATTCACATTGTTTCATTGTATTACATTGTATTACTTGAGCAGGTATGCCATTAATCTGGGATGAAGAGGATGCATTAGATGTATTGCATCAGCTAATGAGTCTCACGCAGGATAAGAAATCATCAGTTAAATAAGTAATTAATGATTTAATCTGCGTAATGATAAGAACAAGGGAGAACTCCAGTTTTACTTGCTCCCATAACTTAAGATCTGAAGTTTATGTTTTGTCGACTTCTTATGCTAAATTAGGGGTGCTCAACTCCAGTCCAGGGCCAGAAACAGGTCCGGTTTTAAAGATATCCCTGCTTCAGCACAGGTGGCTCAGTCAGAATGACTGGACCACTGATTGAGCTACCTGTGCTGAAGCAGGGATATCCCTAATACCTGGCCAGTTGGTAACCCTTGAGGTTTAGAGTTGGCCACCCCTGTGCTAAATGTTTCACTCACAAGGCTGTCCCTAGCCCCCATTCTTAATCACTAAGTAGCTCTTTACTCAGTGGCAAGATTTGTATATAATTACGCCATCCACTATAACATCGAAATACACATTTATAAAATGTATAGAAAGTGTGTGCGATCAATCACATGTCAGTATGGTAATATGCCCTAGTTACAAAAAGCTTTGAATTAAATCAGGGGGTCTGCCAGAGTTGAACCGCTCTATTTCCTGGTCCCTGAGATACTAAGTTTCAGGTGCCAGTGCACTTCCTGGCTTCTGAATGATGGCGCCTGCGGTCATACAATAGGAAGCCGCAATATCATCTGCTGTGGCTTTCTATTAGGCCACCATTTGGAAGCCATTTTGTTTTCACTGGGAGCGAAAAATAGAGGGGTTCAGCTCTGGAGGCCCCATCCAAACGTTTGGGTGAACTGTGCAACAAAACTAGCACAGCAGAGAATAGGAGAATTTGGCACCAGATTGTCACTGATATAAATGCCCGGTGTGCACAGTTGGTACGTTGAAGGAAATCTGGGCAGATAGCAAGCACAAACGTAAGAAGAAGCTTGCTGACCATGCAGCAAAGTCCAGATGAACAGGAGAGGGATCACCGCCAGAGCTAAAAATGTCCGCATACGAGTGGTTGTGGGCATTCCAAAAATGATGGACACTGAGAAGCAACCTGATAAATTGAAACAGACAATTTATATAATACAGTGCACATCAATGTAAGGTAAAGTAAGGTGTAAATGTTATTTTATTACCAAGTTCATCTGACATGGATATGATTACAGTATTAATTTCACGTCGGTCACACATACATACGGTGGGCAAGTTCTCACAATAACCTATATGTGAGATTATTATTTTCAAGGTCTCACAATCTTAGTACAGGCCACAACTTTTTTTTTGACAGATTACTGTATGAACAATCAATTTAAACTAATCCTTTTTCAATTGTATCTCCATAGTAATGTAAATAATTTCCTATTATATCACATTAATAAACTGTTCTATCAAAATTTATATAACCTACATTTTTAACCCATATATGAATCATCTTATTAAAGAACTTTAAAACGTATGAGATGTAGGTTTATTCGCATACCAGTTTTGTAAGATGTCATAAAGATATATTACTGTACTCTATTTCACCATGTGTTTTATTATTTCTCAAGGACCACCGCACAGACCCCCATCTGCAGCATTACCCGGCTCTCTGGATGTCTCATATGATAATGAGCAGAAAGAGGAGGACACAGTGACCCTAGACGGTTATGCAACTCCAGTTCCAATTCCAGCTCCAGCACCAGCTCCAGCAGGACAGTGTTCAAGAGAGAAATACCATGAGGCTATTCTGCGTTATTATCAGTACCAATTGCTGAGAATTTTGTGTTTGGCTTATCGGGCCTTTCATAATAATTGTAGGCAGTGGATAACTATGAACCAGAAAAATTGTGATAACCTCACGGTTACACAAAAAAAGAACCCCTCTCAAATTGCACTCTACCTGTGTAGTTTAGTAATTGCAGTGTGGACTGCAGAGTAGAATACTCAAAACGTCAAGTGACGACTAAAGGGTAACTATGGTTTCTAGGAGACCTCACTAATACTAAAAAATAATAACATTTTATTAACATGTATGCTTTTAAAATAACAAACACAGTGATACATTCTATACAATGTGAGTAATATCCCCTCAGTGATACTGGACCAACTAGGCAGTGGATAAGGGTAGGATATAAAGGTAAGTGGTACCCTTACAATCACTGGATACATCCTTGCTGTATAATACTAGCAAAGAATGTGATGAGGGGGCCACTGCTTATATCTCAGTGATAAACAGTCTAAATAGCATATCCCTAAATAACCCACTGCACAGGATGGGAGCGGAGCGAGCTATAAAGGGAGATCTGGTAACAGAGAGTAATAATTGCCTCAGTATGTTTGGCGTGAATGGTGTGTTCGAGGGAAGTGCTATTGCAATCCTAATACCTATCCAGATGGTGTTTTATGGTGGTATATAGACCCCTGAACATACAGTCGTAACTCTCATTATATAATGTATCTCCTACTTGGGTAGTAGTGATGTAATGACGCTGACGTCCGCACAGTGAACGGACCGGCAGAGCAGGAGCGGTGTGGAGAGGGGTTGTATAGCGTTGGCGTTGGCCTTATGTGTGCTATTCATGCGGCTATTGCTTACATGTCTGTGCTGGCTATTACACAGTCTATTAGGTACACTTATCGAGTCGGTAGCAGTCTATCCGTGCATATACAGAGGCTCCAGCAGTAGGAATACACTCGTGCCTTTATAGTAAGATACTAGATGGTTATTTTGGCAAGAGTACCTTATAGAACACATGCATACACCGTTATATGCCACCAGCTTACCTCACTAGCGGGCTATTTGTCTGTATATACAACATTGAATTGTAGCATCATACCTGGATGTTTGAGGTTTGGCTGATGCACGGTATGTCTGAGCATATTTAACATTATCATGCACATCTGCCAATACATTGGAACGAATCAGGCGATTTAATATGCCCACACAATTGTAGTGGTGCTATTTACGGATGAGACATTGTTTGCTATGAGCACACTAACTATGTACAAACCCCATACATGGAGTTAGATTTCAGTAGCAGCAGGTCACAGCAGGATATAGGATTCAGCTCAGTTAGAGTGCATCCGTAGCTCAAAGGGCTAGAACCATTACTGATTCTCTGCTACTGTGATCAGCGTTATTATACATAGTGACAGAGGATGTTTGGTACTAGGAGATACATTATATACTTAGAGTTACAACTGTATGTTCAGAGGTCTATATACCATCATAAAACACCATCTGGATAGGTATTAGGATTGCAATAGCAATTCCCTTGAACACACCATTATACCAAACATACTGAGGCAATTATTACTCTCTGTTACCAGATCTCCCTTTATAGCTCGCTCCGCTCCTATCCTGTGCAGTGGGTTATTTAGGGATATGCTATTTAGACTGTTTAGAACTGAGATATAAGCAGTGGCCCCCTCATCACATTCTTTGCTAGTATAATACAGCAAGGATGTATCCAGTGATTGTACCACTTACCTTTATATCCTACCCTTATCCACTGCCTAGTTGGTCCAGTATCACTGAGGGGATTTTATTCACGTTGTATAGAATTGATCGCTGTGCTTGTTATTTTTGAGGATTGGGGTTGGCCACTCCTGCACTAGGGGGTTACTTGCATTTTTGCTGTGCACCCATGACATTATTGATCAAGAGTTGAGAATTAAATTGGTAGTGTAAGGGTGTACTAACTGCTGTGAACGTTCACCATAGCCAGTGTCACAATTGATTGAACATGGTAAAGAGATGTCAAAGAGAATTAGATGGTGTTAGCGTTATTAAGGAAAGCAAAGAATCAGCGACAAGCTGAAAATGGAAAGGCCAAGCTAAATAAAAAAGAAGCTACAATGCAACAATACACTATGGGGCCTATGCAGAGAGCAGCGAATTTTAAAATTGGCGAATTTATTAAAAAGTAGCTTTTTTGGAGAGTTTTAATCTCCATATGCAGAAAAGTGCGAATTCTGCTATGTTTAACATGGATGCGTGTGGCGAGTTTAAATTGGCGAGATGCGCGCTTCAGAAATGTGTTAAAACAAATTCGCGCCTTTTTTTTTCCCTTTGCAATGGCCGCGAGCGGCAGTTTTTTTTGGCGAGGCAAAACGGAGACAATCGCGCCATTTTATTGGCGCGAACAGCCGCTAGATGCCGTTCGCGCCTCTCTGCATACGGATATTTTTTAAACTGGCGAGATTGCGGTTCTCGCCAGCCGCGAGGCGAGTTTTACAAATAGAAAAGAAAAATTGGCGCGTTTTTCGGAAATCTCCATTTTCTGCTGTTTTCTGCGCGATTATCTCCAAAATATGGCGAATTTCGAAAATTCGCTGCTCTCTGCATAGGCCCCAATATGTATTTCAATGTAGTACATACTGTACAGTGTGTGAAGAGATACAAATCTAAATTCTGACCCTTAAAAATCAAACATAGAATAGTTACTCTTCAGTGAATCAATAGCAAAATGTATTTAAAGCTGCAGACCAAGCAATATCCTATGTGTGTTTAAAAAAAAAAAAAAAAAAAAAATCAGATCTGTACTATGAGAAAATACTTGTAGCATTAAAGAAAAAAAGACAATTCTGAATGACATTTTTAATGCATTGTAATGTAACAAGCATTTTATTGTTTCTATAGCAACCATTTACAAAGTTACATCCCCTTCCTCTTCTGAGACTGGCTCTGGCACACCCCTTTTTAAAACCTGCCCTCTCTCTAGCAGTGCACCAATTGTATCTAGTGACTGCCTGGTCACATGATCTTCCCCACAGAACTTTGCATCTTTGGTCCTCTTCTACTGCACTGACAGCTGTGTCAGATGTCTCATTAGCCCCAGGCCTAAGGCGGCAAAATTTGGGGGTGGCAAAATGTCCGTCCCCATGTGCATTTGCCACGCTCTCGGGCTTATCGGACCTAATTGGAAGAGACTTATTTACCTGTCTCCGCCGCCTCCATTCTGCCTCCCTGCTTCGCCTTCAAAATCGTGCGTCAAATTACGCCGCGGACATCTGAACCGGTCACACGGTGTCTCTCGCGAAGTCAAATGATGTAATGACATCGCATTACCATGATAACGCGACACCGTGCGACGTCACGCTGGTGTTGTACGTGGCGTCATTTGACGTTGGATTCTGAAGGAGAAGCAGGGCGGCAGGCACAGGCTAGTGCCTAAGGACGGCGGATTCGTAAACTGACTAACTGACTGACAGCCATTTAGTGAACCCCCGAGTTGAATCTTTGCTGATCGATCACAGGAGAACAGATCGATAGGCAACTTAGCTAATTACTTATCATTGTGTGCATTGTATTGATGCACATATTAAAGGGGGAAAAAATGAAAAAACAAATTAAAAAACGGCAGCTTGGACTGTTGTTTTAAATGTAGGTTTGCTTTATTGCTTTGTCTCAGCATCATGTCCCAGGACATACAGTTCCTGAAAAGGACATACATCTCAATGTCAGATGTGTTGTAAATAAAATAGCAATTATAATACAAAAACAATAGTTTATTTAAAGGGAGGTGATGTTATAGAACCATACATTATTTCCATCAAAATCCAGACTTCAGGCACTAAATGTGCTCATGAAAACCCAAGAAGAGCAGCAGCTGATTAAAGTTATCTTGGGTACCCATATTACAATATAATGATCAGAACCACAGTTGGGCCACTGGTCACATATATGGCTTGTATCTTCAGAATTTTAGGGAATCAAGTTGTACCATCTGAAACAGCAGGAAATTCATGAAGGAAGCTTAACCCTACTTGCTCCCGATGTTAATGCCTTCCCTACCCTTACATTAAATTGGGAATAAAGAGCAATTAGTCTAGTGCCTTGATCAGAGCTGTGCTGTTTACAAAACGATGGGAAACAAATTGACTTGAAAGGGAGGTGATAAGAAACAGAATTGACTGAGCCAGAAGCATTTACAATTAGTGGGTATTTTCAGCAGTGATTACATGATGGTTCTTGGGAAGTGGAGATTTATTTTTTATTTATTATATGTTTTATGGGGAAGTAAGGAAGAAAGAATTAGGGGCATTTACTGGATTTATGTAACTGCCCCAGGTGCACAGAGGCCCTCCCCTGCTGGGGAGACCTGTACTACTGGACACATCCTCCGAAAACAAGAAGGAACTGGCGCCCCATAGGTCTTCAAACACAAAAAAGACATTTTAATCCACACAGATCGACGTTTCGGTCAAACAGTGACTTTTGTCAAGATTGTTATCCTGACAAAGGTCAGTGTGTTTGACCGAAACTTTGATCTGTGTGGATTAAAATGTCTTTTTTTTTAATGAAGATCTCTGGAACGCCGGTTCCTTCTGTTTTAGGAGAATGTGTTCTGTGTTATCAGGTAGTGATACATTGAAAGTTACGTCTCATTTTACTGTAAGTTATGTCCTGGGCACAGTTATAATGATAATACATGGTTACATTAAAGGAGTAGAGGCTACATCAGGCCTGCACAACTCGAAAAGCGAGAAGGGCCAAACTGCTCCAAGGAAAAAAAATTTGGGCCGCACGGGTAAAATCATCACCATCATCGTCGTCGTCGTCGTCGTCGTCGTCGTCGTCGTCATCATCATCATCTCTCCTCCAGCACCTCTCATCATCATCCTCATATCTCCCCCAGAACACCTCACTATCAACCTTTGCGATACTCCCCATCTATCTCTCATACCCACATCTCTCCCCCTCACCCACACACATAATACTCCCTCTCCACATCAAACACACAATACCCCCCTGCACACCACACACATCCCACGCCCCCTGCACCTCACATCCTTCTCCCCCCCTGCACCTCACATCACTCTCCCCCCTGCACCTCACATCACTCTCCCCCCTGCACCTCACATCACTGTCCCCCCTGCACCTCACATCACTCTCCCCCCTGCACCTAACACCACTCCCCCACCTGCACCTCACATCACTCTCCCCCCCCTGCACCTCACATCACTCTCCCCCTTGCACCTCCAATCATCCCCCCTGCACCTCCAATCACCCCCCTGCACCTCCAATCACCCCCTGCACCTCCAACCACCCCCTGCACCTCCAACCACCCTCCCCTGCACCTCCAATGACCCCCCCTGCACCTCCAATGACCCCCCCTGCACCTCCAATGACCCCCCCCTGCACCTCCAGTGACCCCCCCTGCACCTCCAATGACCCCCCCCACACCTCCAATCACCCCCCCTGCACCTCCAATCACCCCCTATCACCCCCCCTGCACCTCCAATCACCCCCCTGCACCTCCATCACCCCCCTGCACCTCCATCACCCCCACTGCACCTCCAATCACCCCCACTGCACCTCCAATCACCCCCCCTGCACCTCCAATCACCCCCCTGCACCTCCAATCACCCCCCTGCACCTCCAATCACCCACTTGCACCTCCAATCACCCCCTGCACCTCCAATCACCCCCTGCACCTCCAACCACCCCCCCTGCACCTCCAATGACCCCCCTGCACCTCCAATGACCCCCCCCTGCACCTCCAATGATCCCCCTTCACCTCCAGTGACCCCCCTGTGCACCTCCAATCACCCCCCCTACACCTCCAATCACCCCCCCCCTGCACCTCCAATCACCCCCCCTGCACCTCCAATCACCCCCCCTGCACCTCCAATCACCCCCCCCCGCACCTCCAATCACCCCTGCACCTCACCCCTTGCACCTCACATCACCCTTCTTGCACCTCACCTCCCCTGTACCTCACTTCCCCTGCACCTCACCTCAATGCACCTCACCCCCCTGCACCTCACCTCAATGCATTTTTTTTTTAAATCTCATCGCGGGCCGCACAGAGAGGCCGGGCGGGCCGCATGCGGCCCGCGGGCCGTATGTTGTGCAGGCCTGGGCTACATTATGTTTATAGTTATTTAATGGACAGTTGCAGATAATATATGTTATGGGCGTATGTAACAGTTACAGACCAGATTCAAATGCGAGACAGCTGAAGTCTTGAAAGACCTTAGACTGGTGGCAACTTTGAGAGTCTCAGGTAGATTGTTCCAGTTGCGAGGGGCATGGCAACAGGAGAAGTGACCAGATTCCTTGTTGAACCTTGGGAACGTGAATGGTCTTTTGGAGTCAGACCTCAGGTGATAAGTGCTGCATGTGGTAGGGGTGAGGAGCTTGTTCAGATAGACGGGTAGCTTGTTGAGAAAGTATTTGAAGGCAAGACAGGAAAAATTTACTTTGTGCCTAGACTCAAGTGATAGCCAATATAGTTTTCTGAGCATTTCGCAGTGAAGTGTGTTGTAATTACATTGGAGGACAAAGCAGCATATTAAGATGTAGAGGGTTGCTAGATTGCTAAAGTGAGTTTAGGGTTCTGTACCATATACAATGTACCCCTAGTCTATAAATGGCATTCCTATCTGCTGTGCAATGTGCTTTCTGATCAGCAGACGTAGGGAGGTTTTGTTCCTATCATGTACACCTAGTTTAGCATAGGTTTTTGATGTCAAAGTATCAATATGCAGCCCAAATGTTAAATGGGAGTCAAGCCATATGCCTAGATATGCTAAATACGCTAAGGTGTAGTGAGATGGGATCATTCTTAAACAGTGATGTGTAAATTATGTAATTACCTTACAAAAATAGTGATGTTAAAAGTGATCTCTAAATAATAAGAATCACAATGTTATAAAGTGCAAAAAAACCCACATAAAATTCTAATGTATCAAAATACTATTCAAACCAGGGTCAGTATGAAAGGAGAAAATGCAAAACAGAATCCAGCTGGGTTCCTAAATAAAGCATGATGGTCTCTTGCAGTTCCTTTGAAGACGTACCTCTACATCACATCTAAAATCAAAACATAAGAAGCACATGCCACATAGCGTAGCATTTTTTATATTAAGGAGTCTATATAATTCTACGCTATGTGGCAAATGGTTTGTATGTTTTTCTCATTATATATCTATATAAACAATGCTTTCCACCACCGTTTAGCTTTTTGAATCTAATTCTGAGTTTTCACAGCTTATTCTAATTCAGGAGGATGTGAAAGTGTAATCGTGCATGTTCGCTTTAACCGGACAATTAGCCAACCTATAGACAGAGCTAGAAGAAACATTATCATCGCCCTTTCTTGGATGATCAGATGCAGAATGTAATATAATGGACAAATTCTGATCAGTATGATGTCAAAAACCTGATGAACATTATGGTTCATATTTACTAGGCAGCCTTCCGCCATAAACACTTGAATAGGTGCTGGAAGGCAGAAGACTATTTAGTATGAGGGAGATTCACTTAACGCTGATGTGGGGTATCACACCCCGATCCACATTAACTGCCATTCAAGCCAATGGAAGTTACATAGTTACATAGTAGATGAGGTTGAAAAAAGACATACATACATCAAGTTCAACCTATGCTAAATTTAGACAACAGATACTTTATCCTATATCTATACTTACTTACTGATCCAGAGGAAGGCAAACAAAAAACCCCATTAAGGGGAAAAATTAATTCCTTCCTACTCCAAGAATTGATATTTAAAATCAGAGACAGAACATAAAACACAGACAGAGCTCAGTTTTTAGCACATCCAGTGAAACTCATACACGGTACAGTGCCTAAATATATATGTATAAATATCAAGTAAAATGGTCTTTTAGTTTAACATTTTTGGCCAAAATTGTTGTAAGCCCCTGAGCCAACTGCACGGCAGACCACAATTCAGGGGTCCCTAACGCTAATATAAATTCTTAATAACCTGTGTAGTAACAGGAAGAATGATTTATAGTAAATCTGACAGATTTACTATAAATCATTCTTCCTGTTACTACACAGGTTATTAAGAATTTATATTAGCGTTAGGGACCCCTGAATTGTGGTCTGCCGTGCAGTTGGCTCAGGGGCTTACAACAATTTTGGCCAAAAATGTTAAACTAAAAGACCATTTTACTTGATATTTATACATATATATTTAGGCACTGTACCGTGTATGAGTTTCACTGGATGTGCTAAAAACTGAGCTCTGTCTGTGTTTTATGTTCTGTCTCTGATTTTAAATATATATTGCCATGCTCAGTAGCACTCCTCTGTGACACTCATATGCTTATATATATGTTGTGGTTATTTTGGGGGTTCAATAGGAGCTTGTTAGGTGTCCAGTATGTACTCCAAGAATTGGCAATCGGATTAATCCCTGGATCAACATCCTTCCCATGTATACTTATTTGGTATATTCCTGTATACCTTTCCCATCTAAAAAGATGTCCAACCTTTTTTTGAACAAATCTATTGTATCTGCCATCACAGTCTCCATGGGTAATGAATTCCACATTTTAACTGCCCTTACTGTAAAGAACCCTTTCCTTTGTTGCTGGTGAAATCTCCTTTCCTCCAGCCATAAGGGATGGCCCCGAGTCCTTTGTACTGTCCGTGGGATGAATAGTTCTTTTGAAAGCTCCTTGTATTGTCCCCGAATATATTTGTATATAGTTATCATATCCTCTCTTAGACGCCTCTTTTCTAATGTAAATAAATCTAATTTAGCTAGCCTCTCCTCATAAGTTAGATTGTCTATCCCCTTTATTAATTTGGTGGCTCTTCTCTGCACTCTCTCTAGTTCCATAATGTCTTTTCTTAGGATTGGTGTCCAAAATTGTACTCCATATTCAAGGTGTGGTCTTACTAGTGCTTTGTAAAGGGGCATAATTATGTTTACTTCCCTTCCATCCATTGCCCGTTTAATGCAAGATAAGATCTTGTTTGCCTTTGCAGCTACTGCATGACATTGGGCACTATTGCTAAGCCTGCAGTCTACAAGCACTCCTAAATCCTTCTCCATCAAGGATTCCCCCAATATATCTCCATTTAATTTGTAAGTTGCCTTTTTATTCTTGCATCCCAAATGCATAACCTTACATTTATCTGTATTAAAACCTCATTTGTCATTTACCTGCCCACGTTTCCAGTCTCTCCAAGTCCTACTGAAGAGAAATTACATCCTGCTCTGATTCTATTACCTTACACAATTTAGTATCATCAGCAAAGATGGAGACTTTGCTCTCGATCCCAACCTCAAGGTCATTAATAAACAAGTTAAAAAGCAGGGGTCCCAGTACCGATCCCTGAGGTACTCGACTCACGACTTTAGCCCAACCTGAAAAAGTTCCATTTATGACAACCCTCTGTTGTCTGTCCTTTAACCAGTTTTCAATCCAGGTGCATATATTATTACTGAGTCCAATTTTCTTTATTTTGTACACCAACCTCTTGTGTGAAACCGTATCAAAAGCCTTTGCAAAATCTAAGTAGACCACATAACTGCATTACCCTGGTCTCAATTCCTACTTACCTCCTCAAAGAAACAAATAAGGTTAGTTTGGCAAGATCTATCCTTCATAAATCCATGCTGACTATTACTAATAATTTTGTTTTCCATTAGGTATTCCTGAATATTATCCCGTATTAAACCTTCAAGTAGTTTCCCTACTATTGAAGTCAGGCTTACAGGTCTGTAAGTTATCTCCTGATCGGGGTCCAAATTCCCTGCGTCACTGCTTAGTGAATCCCAGCCTGTGCACTATACATAGTTACAGTTGTAACTCTCCATGCCCGGCTTTTAGGCCGAGCTCATACTTACCGAGTTGCTGCGTACGCGCGTGCGCAACAAGCACTCTCTGGCATGACATGCTCTATTAATATGGATTACTAAACACCTGCTTGTAAAAAATAACAAAGTCCATTGTGAAGTTTATGGTGAGGTGCAAAAAACAAGCATTCTTAATTCTCATATGATACACCCAAATTATTTAGTTTTATATCAAATATATGCATGTTAAAAAAAAGAAGGTTTAAAAAAGAATGTATATTAAAATATTTAGGATTTTTAATTCCATTTTGAACAAATACATTATTCATTAAAAATCAAATGTATCATGAACTAATATGACATAATCTCTGGCTATATTCAAATTGTGGCATGGATATAGTAACAGATTTACAGTAATTGCAAACATGAGTGCATGTTATAACAACACACAAATAAGTTGTAGCAAAAATTAACAGTCAAGACCAGACACCTTCTCCTTATTAGTGCTGGTATTTATTTGTGCAGTCTCTCGATTAAATTACTCTTTCTTGTGATGGGGTGATACGATACCAGCCTAGTAATTTTCAGCATCAATCTTCATATTGTAACATAAATCTTTAATTCATATTGAACAAGATGTACTCATAATTTAAGCAGAAGCAGGCTTAAGGAGTCCAAAACATCCAATTTCCTTCTAACTTCTTCCATCAATCTGTTAATCCCCCTGAATAACAACGCTGTAGGGTCACTCGCTGCTCAGCATAGAAATGTCCTTCCGCCAAGCTTCCTATATTATTTCTCATTTCCATTCCAGCATGTAACAAAGGACCTATTCATCTCTACAATGTGATGCAGATTGTGCTACAAATAAGTAACATCTATAGTTCTACCATGTAAATATAGATGATAGACAACACTCAATGTAAGATAAATGAAAAAGAGGGAATGACTAAATGAAGATAACCGGTGCACAGGGGTACCAAGAGGTACCCTAATCCCTCCAACATAGACATAAAAAAGGGGAAGTTGCCAGCACTCAATGAAAAAATGCAAATAATGGGGATAAGCTAAATTGTTTTAATATGATGGAAATAAAATATACATAATATCAACAATTGAACCACAATGAAAATAAATGTGCTGTATGCTAAGAAAAATGTACTAATCTGTACAGAATCACTGAGGTCTAAACGCAACACAAGGGGAGGGAGACACATGGGGTACGGGAAGGTGGGGAAAGGGGAAAAGACAAATGAAACGAGGAGGATGCAGGGGTATAAGGGGGGCAACGTTTTGGGGGATGAACCCCTTCTTCAAGCCTGTTCCAAAAATCTAGACAACCCAAGGTACATTCCTTACCCCTGTGGGCAAAGAACTCACTTAAAGCAATACACAGATACAGTTGTAGCCATGTAGCCATATGAAAACACAAACTGCTGAAATAGATTAAAATATAGCTGACATATTCAGAGTATGGGGTAAAAACCCCTACAGTGTATGAGTCATTATATTCAATCAATCAGCTAGCGCTTATGCCCTGATGGGTATAAAGAATAATAATAAAGACAAAAAATATATTCAATATATATGTCAATCAAAATAAATGACCCATGTGAAACAAACATCACAAAATATAAAGAAGTCCAGCATGAAAATAATGTCCAAACAAGACCAGAAAGATGGTAATAAATGGGTGATGCAGCTCTCCTCACCAGATCCAACCCACAGGTCCAGATAGATACTAAAAGAAAGAAGAGGGCGTAAAGCCCATAGTGAAGACTGTAAGTTTAATTATTAAAGTGAAAACGGTTAAAAATCATTTACAGAGGTAAGTCGTTAAAAGGCACACACACGTGTGAATCGGTAAGCTGTGCAGTCCAAGCTGGAACACCCGCCACATCCAAGGTCTCCTGCCGGGTGCTTGTCTCCAGTCACTGTTGCCTTCCCTCGGCAACCGAAGCAGTCCTACTTCCGTGTCATGTGTCTAGTGACATCAGTGCGATGCATGCTCCTTACGTCACTTGGGGGTTGGGTTTAGGCTGTTGATATTCCCACACAGGGAGACCTGTGTATGCCATGAAGAGTCCAACCGGATTCACAGCTTCTAAACCATAGAAGACACAGCCCTAAGCATTTCAAGGATAATCTCCTCTTCATCAGGGGGCTGTGTCTCTATGGCTGCTGGATAGGCTATATATAGGGATATCTGACCCCTGTCCACCAATGGTGACAATATGTTTATCATCCAATCATAATTGTTGTTTTAAAGGATGATGCTACATATAATCGCATCATACATGAATCATTTATTGGTTCTGTTCAACCATATAATATATAAAGGACCATACTTTAAATAAATATACATAAAAGTATAGCCAATTGATAAATGATTAAATAATTGGATGTGAATGGTATTCATAAGTGGAGGAGCATAATAGTAGATACAAATTAAATAATAGTAATTAATAAATTTGAAGAGAAACTATTGTTAATTACATTTACTTGTTTAAAATGGTTTAATATAACTATGTCTACCAGTCATGAAAAAAATATTATTTAGTTGTTAGGAAGACCAAATTAATAAAACAACAATTAAAACATGGTAAAAAAACATTATAAATATGATAGCACTTGAAAACAGTAAGGGAACTAGAAGGGAACCTGAAGAACATACATAAACCAGAATGAACAGATAAAATGGGGTGTAAGCATGGATGTAAATATACATATATTAGGGGTACTCATAAGCAGTGATAAAAGACACAGAAACCAGGATAAAAAGTAGAAAATATATACTCATCATAAAAAGACTGCTAAATCAATATCTTCATTGAGCCCTCTTGGTATCATGGTCCCTAACTTGTGGATCCAATATGTTTCGCTCCTGCAAAGGGCCATTAGTCTATCACCACCTTTATCATCAATTGGGATGTGTTCGGAACCTGTTATCCTTAGTCCATGAGGATCCATGTTGTATTTTAATCTAAAATGTTTGGATATTCCGTGTGTCATGACACCCTTGATAATGTTACCTGTATGCCCAAAAATCTTTGTTTGAGGCTTTGTTTCGTCCTCCCCACGTATTGCATAACATATTTGCATTCTAATAAATACACGACAAATGTGGTATTGTAATTAATTAGACTTTTGATGGGGTGATTTATAGAGGAATGCTTAGAAGAGAATGATGTAACTCCACTGGGGATGAATCTGCACGTGGTGCATCTGCCACCACATTGAAAATTTCCTGCAATGAGCCTCAATGTTTAACCCAGTTTTCGCAAAAAACATTTGTAATAGGCCCAAGGTGGTATTTAGACGGGCAACCACTCTAAAAAAATGCTTTCGCACCATCGCGACTGAAAAAGTTTGCAGGCATTTCTGGGGCAAATGAAGCATTGAGGCCCATTGTAGGAAATTTTCAATGTGGTGGCAGATGCACCATGTGCAGATTCATAACCAGTGGAGTGACATCATTCTTGTCTCTCATATGAGACCCCCGAATTATTTAGTTTTATATCAAATCCATACATGTTATAAAAAAAATTAAAAAAAGAATGTATATTAAAATATAACCGCTACTTAGGGATTCACTGCCTAGTTAGGTTTGCATTTCCATCTCAGTAAAGGTGCAGTTCCCTATCAGAGTGCAGTTTGTTTGGGGTTGCTCCGCTCAGCTACACTGCCCCTATAGGCTTTATTTTCCCTTTTTTGATTAGGAGCATCTCCAATCAACACAGTGTAACACCCTTATCCCGCCCCCGCCCCCGAGGGAGATTTGTATGTATATAGGGTATCGTGGTACTGTGGTGCTCACATGTTGGTTCTCAGGAGGCTGAATCGCCGCGATGGTAGGGAGCTTTGGGGTAAAGGATAGCCTTTGTGGGTGCAGCACCTCCATCTCCTGCCATAGACAGTGGTTCATCCCCACAGGAACCTCTTTAGATTTAGTGAAGACTCTGGAGTGCCAGACTTAGTACAACATGCTTGTCTTTTGTACCTAACCATAAACTTCACAATGAACTTTGCTATTTGTTATAAGCTGGTGCTTTGTAATACATATTTATAGAATAAATCTTCATGGCTTGAGGTGGCCACTGCTTCTAAAATCATAGATAACTAAGAAGTACAGTAGAGCGCATCGGCCTCATAGTGCAGATCAAAAAGATTAATTAGAAAACAAATTGATAAAATAATCTTCACAAATCTGTTTTTGATCTGTTGCATCAATCATTAGACCTGGTCAGTATGTTGTCCGCCCCTTCTCTGTCCAGCGTTGGTTACCACATCGATCTCCCAGCCTACTCTCTCCTACTCACGGTGTCCCAAGTGTGAAGCGACTTCAGCTCCGGGCTCGGTAAAGGCAAAACGATGTCACTACTGGTGCATGGTCTCGGGAAGAAGGGAGTACAGCTATCCTACGCGTTTCACGAGACATCGCTCGCTTCCTCAGGGATCAGTGCTATATCCCGTTGTCTCACCACTGTCCTTACATCTATACAAAATGATTTTTATTCTAATAAATCTGCACTATTGGAGGCCTATTCGCTCTACTTCCTAGGTACGGTATTTATTGTTGCAAGATTAGCAGCAGCACCCATCCTGAAGAACTCTAAAGACTTCTACTGACTGCTTATCACACTATTGCCCAAGATAATTTTTTTATGGAATCTTAATTTAATTTTAATTTGGTTTTAATATTTGCTTTCACTTTGGACTTTTATGTATGTGTTTATTTTCCCATGTGGGGCTTTTAAGAGTCTAAAGCAAATACTTAATTGTACTCCCATTTGTCATTTCCTACACTATAGGTTTTTTTTTTGCTTGTATTCTATGACGCTTCTCAAATCATGATATAAAATCCTAAACTACAGTATGTATTAGCTAAATGTTTTTTCCCTCAAGTTATGCGGTACATTTGCATGACAGCTTGTACTTAAGGATCTATCATTTAAGAAGATTTACAATCTCAAAAAAAAAGTCTGCCATAATCGTACTACTTAAGACACACAAGTAGTATGATATAAAATTTAGGTTTTTTTTTTTATTAAATAGGTCTATTATTTGGACTCTGAATTATGGCAGTTTATTATTTTATATATGTGTGTAGTGCTATAATTTGTTGCTTGTGTCCCAATTCTAAAAATATTATTATAATATTCTAAAGAAATATGTCAACATTTTATTGTGTTTATTTTGCTGAATTAATTCATAACTTGCTGAAGTAATTCATAACTTGTAAAACTGTAGCCTACAATAGCCTAGCTCAGGGGGGCGCAAACTTTTTTCCCTGCGCCCCCCTGACGGCTGTCCCCTCGCTCCCGCGCCCCCCCCAACCCCAACTTACCCGCGCTCTGGCGTAATGACGTCACGTTGCCATAGCAACGTGACGTCACATGACCTCGCAGCGTCATTTTGACGCCGCGTTGCCATGGCGCCGCAGGGAGGAAGCCGCCAGAGCCACGGTAAGTTAGGTTTACAGAGGCCCTGCAGCTCACCCGGCACTTAATTTAAGTGCCTTCGGGAAGCGCGCGGGGCCTCTGTAAACCCCGCGCCCCCCGTCGGCAGTGTCGCGCCCCCCCTGGGGGTCGCGCCCCACAGTTTGCGCACCGCTGGCCTAGCTTATACAGTATAACAGCATAGCGTATAATAATGCATTATGAAAATAACTTGGAATAGTTACATCAAGATTTAGATGTACAGATCAGATGGAATATAATTTTCTGTTTATACCACGTAGCTAATATCAGATCATTGCATTGTGATTTGCCTTCTATAATAGTATATCCTTAGAGGAATGCTGAGGATGTCGGTTCTAAAGAAAATGACCCAGTATTCTAGGAGCAAAGTATTTTGAAAAGGGAGAACCTTGTAAATACTCTATTTAATTTTATTTTGACGAGTTTCTCCAGAGATGCATCCATTCTTTGTAGCACAGAAACATGACTTTTTAATTATGGATGGGCAAAACCGGGGGTGTGAAATTAGAACCAACCATAACCCAAACATTATATTTAACAAAAATATGAAACCAGAACACGTTTGCAAGCGCCCACATTTAGGTGTTTCTTGTCCTAGCTTTTGTATTTGTAATTATTTTATGTTTTTCAGTTATGTTATTTTATTTCTCAGATATTTTATTATGATTGTATACTTATTTGAAGCATTTTAGGGCTTTGTTTACTGTGCTATTTTAGCGGTTCCACGCTTATTTGTAGCTGTTTTCCCCCAAATCCAAACGCATCAAGTTCCAGCAACACCAGAACCAAAACACCAAACATTTTTTGGAACCAAAACCAAAACGTAATTGAAAAGGCTCACCCTTATTTTTAATACGAGGCTCCTGTAATTCTCACATGCATGTAGCATGTAGCAAGTAGCATGTAGCATCTAGCAGTAGTAGTTGGTGCTGTGGTAAGATGCGTAAGATTCTGCTCACCGCAAACGTTAGTAATTCAGTGATGATCTCATACCTCGCGCCCGCTTACTGACTGCTATCACCTGTGTTACTGTTTATAGAGATCAGGAATAGTTCAAGGATTGCCCAGACACATGATTTAGTACGACTGTCAGAATGTGCTCGTTTAATAGCAATATTTATCACAGAATTTCACGCTGTTATAAAGAACCGTGTTTTTGAGCGGTTACTGCTCCTCTTCTAGTACATTTCTGCTGCTCAGGATAGCAGCTCATATGGCACAGCTGGGGTCAGGCCTAGTTTATCGGCTGTGTAACATTGTGTCCCAATAATTATACACCCTTAAGGGGAGGTGAGAGGTACATTTTGCTGAAAAGAAAAATAGTATTGAACTAATGTTATTGCTCCAACAATGACATGTCAGCTTCTAAGTGTACAAGATGTTTAGCTGTTTCCACAAAATTGCAAATATAGACAAAAGAAGATGTTGTTAGCCTAGGATAGAAATGGAGTAAGGGTAGGAGGCTAATGATAGTGTCTTAACACTTTCAATACCAGAGGGTCCTGCCACTCCCCTGGCCATGGACTCACTGGCACGGACAGATCATGTGACCGCTCTTCTGAGCAATCACGGGATCGATTCCTGGTTCCGGGGACTGGACTGGTAGTGAACGGGGAGGAAACGGGAGAGCTAATCACGAACCGCCCCTGGAAAATGGGCAGAAGGCCATGATGTGCAGCGTATGTCATAAGGGCCTCTAGGGGGACACTTTTTATGACCTACGTTGCATGGTTAATAGGGCATTGAACTGGTTAAACATGCTGCGTCTAAAGCCGAGATCCACAGAAGTTCATTATATTATAACGAGGCGCTAACCTAAGTTAAAAGCCCCTAATGACTTACAGTTTATACCTTCCCAAATACTCCTTTAAACAATACGGGGAGAGATACCTGTGTACAAACCTGAACACACGGGAGATATCTGGGATATATGCTAATTTAGAAATGCAAAGTATAGTCAAATTATTCAAATTAACATATATCTCAGGTGTAATAATGGCCGCTATTGTCAATGATGTTTCCCGCACCTAACGCCAGGTCACTGATTTTTTTTGGCCTTGTCCAAGGTTCTGAAGCAGCCCACTTTGGCTTCTGCCAAAGTCAATACCCTGGACTAGGCCAACAAATGTAGGGAAGACCTGTGTATTAACCCCTTGGAAGCCATAGTGGACATGAATGTGTGCATTATACATTCCTTCATGGTCACTAAGGTAGCCAAGGGATAACTACATTACTACCCATTGTATGTCAGAGCGTTACAACCACTATGGCATACAAAGGATTAACCACCCCCCTTAATCCTCCTTGGCATGGTAACCTCTGTACCTGGGATACCCACACACCCCCCTCCCCCATCCACACCCCTTCAGCAAACCAAAACCCCCACTACAGTATTGGCCATTAGTCCTATAAGCCAAAGGTTGCAGATTGGGCCAATGGCCAACATAACACAATATACATTAAGACTTCAAGCCAAAAATAAAAATCCCAATTTGACTAATTGGGTGTCAGTTGGGCTACTTAGGCTCTAGGAAGCCACAATTGCACCCCATGGGTAGATTACATAAATACCCCATTCTAGTTGACAGCCTCTATCTTCAGGGCAATGAGGCCCTTGCAACAAATCCACCCAAAAGGGTCAATGCCTGAACCGTAAAAAAAATTCCAAGCTCCAATGGCCAAAAAACATAAAAAAAACTAAAAAAAATCAGAAAACCAGAAAAATTTAATGAAGTGACTCAATTGGGTAATGGTGTTTGAATTAGTGCTAGGATGGCAATTGGGTAATGTTAAGGGTAGGAAATATTTGCCAGTAATTGCTAATATAAATATAAATATAAAAATGCCAAAATGCCAATGTACAGTATACCTGATTCCCTATCTTTGGCAAATTATTTACATCTCTAACCATAAGGGTAAACTTGTATTTCTTTGTTCAAAATGGGTAATGGAATATTAAAAATGTCCAAGTCATGACTATATGAAAATTAGTCTTATAAATTAATGGCTTAATTATTCTAATAGGAATTACAAATAAGTGCAGCTACAGGGATTACTGAAACACGTTCTACATTTCAATGAGAGTACTGAGAGAAAGAAAGTCTCCACAGAATTATATCAATGTTCTGCTAAGGACATCTGATTTACAATCAATTGGGCTGAATGGACGGATAGCATACTGATAAGATGTTAAGAAAACAAAGGGACTATTGTAAACTAATAGACTATTAAATCATAGTTATCTTCATTTAACTTTGTTCATCCTGTCTGAATGTTTTTTTTCTTTTTTAAGTATAAACCTTTTACATTTTAGTGCGCACTGTGCATTTTCTTGCTATTCGGAGACAGTCGCCAGGGAGTCCTCGTTAGGACTTTCACGGTCACTGACCTGCACAGAATCTCAGATTTTTCACGCATCGTTATGATAAAGCAGCCCTTATAATGCTGGAAGAATGACGGATTATTTGCTCTCTTATTTAGGCACGAAGAGCAGGGAGTGGAACCCAGAGTTACTGTATGCAATCACTGTAACGATGACTTTATCAGCGCAGACACCGACAGTTTGTTAATAAACATTTTCCTTATGTATTGTTGAATTGCAGTCCAGACTATTTTATTCTATTTGTGAATACATGATGCATAAAAGATTTAGAATACTAAGTATTTCTGAATCTTATTAAGAATAATCTTGTAGGTGAAGTACTGCATGTTTATTGCCCCCCCACCCCCACTTTTTCTTTTAACATTTATATTGTAGCTGTTTCCCCCCAAATGAGCTGTTCACTCATCATTCTAGCAGCTGGGTTAGTAACACATCATCATTATTTCATAGTTACATAGTTACATAGTTACATAGTAGATGAGGTTGAAAAAAGACGTACGTCCATCAAGTTCAACCTATGCTAAATTTAGACAACAGATACTTTATCCTATATCCATAATTACATATTGATCCAGAGGAAGGCAAACAAAAAACCCCAGAGTCATATCATCCAATGATATCGCCTAAGGGGAAAAATAAATTCCTTCCTGACTCCAAGAATTGGCAATCGGATTAATCCCTGGATCAACATTCTTCCCATGTATTCTTATTTCAATACATGCAAATACATTGTTTGATGGGCACACCCCTTTATTAGGTTGTTTTTCTATTGGGGTACGCTGAACATGGGATTATTCCATTTTACTTACAGATGTCACTAAAAATCGAATAGTAGTGATGTACACGGATACAGTGCTGATGAAGATGCAGAGTGGTTCAACGTTATATTTTGATAATATATTTAAAGGGAAGGTTTTGGGGCATTAATGGATCAACAAAAATGGCTGGTTTTACCATAGTATTGGCATGAAGTAGAGAATCACCACTAGAAACGTGAAACGTTGTCGCCTAAATTCGCACACCTTGTTCAATTTGCCATTTTTGTCCGCGAAATGGAAGACCGTAAAAATGTTAGTCAATGTACGTTGCAATTTCTCCTGATTTTTCTTATCAGTATGTTATGGAAGCAGAATATTGTAACGGATTCGTGGGAGGCAATTAACGGCTGGGTTTGTGTAGGCAGGGCCCAGTGCACTGCTTTGCCCGGAGGCCTATAATGGTGTTGACACCCCTGGAGTGTGGCTGCCTGAACTTTTCAATGCATCACGGCAGAACTGAGAGCCACTGATCCTTTCTCCTGTCAGTATAAATATAACTTTACCTCAGGAGAACTTTTACCAGTCTGCTTGTGGTAGATATTTGGCAACATCGACTTTCAAAATAAAATAAGACTGAGGTTTCTTGATCATAGCTGTCCAGATGATTTTTCAGATTAAGTATACCAAGAAAAAAATGACAGTAAACCCATGATACCTATATTTCTTGTACGTCAGCGTCTGAAAAGAAAAATGAATACAAACATACTTAAAAATTCAAGAGTGAAAATAATCCTTAATAAATCTGAACTGCAAGCCTTGATAAGATAAATCATAATGCTGTAGAATCTCAAAATTAATTTAATGATCAAAACTGGCTATTAGTGACATACTGCAATAATGTGGACATCTAACACACTTTTTTTTTGTTGCCATGCTGTATTACATTACCATGCAGAACATGCAGTGTAAGATCAACATTCTTCATTTTATTGAAATGGTTAATAATTGTGGAACTACGGGCTGTAACTCGTGGGCTAAAGAATCATACAACTTTGTACAAATCAGTGAACAGGAACGAGTGCTACATGATCTGTACTCAATGATCTATTACCAGTGCTTAGTGTCATGTCAAATCAGACCCTTGAGTTTGCCTCTTACTAAATATATCACTCAAGACTATATAACGGAAAAAAAAGCTCTAACGTGGAATGAGAATAAAAAGACTAACACATTACACAGTAATTCCATTAGAAATAAATATTCCTTCGGAGGGCATACTAGTTATTGACTCTGACTCTTCCTTCTCCTAGACAGTGTCGAGTCTATTAAGTAAGCCAATGTTCAGCAAAATACATAATCTGGGGCAAAATATATTATTTAAATCAATAGGCAGATAAACCTTGTTTGTAAGCAAAATGTTGGAGTGAACTCTGTTTGTTGACATCAGATTTAAAACATTGAACTTCTTTATTCATTAATGTGAAAATTATATGTGAAAATTAGCAAAATATGGAACATTTCCCGGTGTACACAACATTCGCCAGTATCTTTGCCAATAATCTCCAACCATTTGCATGAAATATTTGTGAACATTGGTATGAAAGTGGTCTGTAAGTAAGATTTGAGCAGTTGGCAATTTCTTGCAAAGTTATTATTTGGCCAGCAGAATATCCCAAATTGAGCACATTTGCAAACTTGTGTGCATGTTTTGGCTGCCTCTTGTCAGCTCGGCGCCGCATACTTCCACCTGAAAACATTAGAACGCAAATGGAAATGAATTGTTTCTGTGCTTGCAATTCATTGCTCGTTAGGTAGGATAACTATAACCTACATTTTATGCTGCTTTTTCAGTGTGATGCAATGTTATAAGAGCCCAAACTGGTTCAACCAATAAAGCTTTTTTAAAATCTTCCATATCAGTATTAACAGTAATTTATTTAATAAGGGAATAGTGGGCAGCCATCGAGTCCTGACACATTGTTGCCCTTATTCTGCATGCTGCTAATGCTTTGATGATAATTATGAAGAAGCATTAGACGTGTATTGGCCTTTCAGATCGGATATTTAAATCACATGCCATCAAAAAAACATGAAAAATCTTCTTTACATGGGTCAAAATAAACAATTCATTGCTAAAGAAAAATAAGATACATGGTGAACTGTGAGAATGATCTATTAATACAATAAAACTATATGGAGTGTGATAAATACAGTACATTCTGACAATAGTTGGTTAGTTTTATACAAACAGTTGGGGTTTTGAGCTTTTGATTTTGTCTTAAAAGATGCAACCTTTTAAAATAAATATCACCATAAATATGATGCTATGAAAATTATGTAGTGGTAGTACTTAGCAACGTACTAAATATATGTTTGTTTTACATCTGTCACATTTTACATAATTATATTTGTTAATAGACACCAGGAATACCTTCTTTCCCGCTAGGATTTAATATTCATACTGGATTTCATTTTTTAGAATTATATTTTTTGTAGGACAGCTGAAACATAATTATTAGTGAAACCAGGTTCATGCAGCACACACATTGTGACACTTTTTTTTACATATATTTCCACATTCTTTAGGTCTCCAGGTAGATAATCAACTGGCAAATATGTTTCTCATTCATATAACAAATAAAAGTCAGCACGAGCTGGCGTGACAACTGACGGAACAACGCCTAATAATGTCACCTTGGTCTGTTGGATCTAATTTCTAGTTACTATTCTGTCACAAGGAAGATCTTTGAGTACTAAAAAGGCTGTTATCAGAATCGATGAAAGTACAAGTTGATGTTTTTGCACAGCTAATTTGTCCATTCGTTTTATTAACATGGTGTGACATTTGGAATATATTTTTGTATTGATTTCTTATATAATACATTAAAACTCTAATTTGATCGTTACTCTGTCAAGGGTCCCAAATGGTAATGCGGCAAAGTTTCAGAAACCAACAGAAAGTATACTTTCCTATTAGAAGGTAGTAAAACAAAGTATTGTATTGTATTGTATGTCTTTATTTACATAACACCATTAATGTACATAGCGCTTCACAGTAGTAATACACATGGTAATCATATAAATAACAAATAATATAAATAGGTTATAATTAGAAATAAAACAGTGAATGACATGCATTGTAATAGTAGTAATTCCCTAGTAGAAGTTAGAGAGGAGCAAATGAAACTTGTACATACTGTATACAAAGTGAGCAAATAAGGGTGGGTGGCAGTGTTAGTCCATTCTTCCACATAGTAACAAAGGAGGAGGAGAGAGAAGGTGAGATGATACCTTTAGTTGGACCAACAAGTACTGTACATGCTGTTTTACAAGCTTTCCAACCTCTCAGGGTCCTTCATCAGGTAAAACCTGTCCCTGTGATGTTGGAAAGCTTGTAACATATCAACTAAGTGTTGGTCCAATGAGAGGTATCATCTCACCTTCTCCCTCCCATTCCTTTGTTACTACATATACAAAGTAGACATTTACATAACTATACTATTCATATCCTCTCTATCTTTTTAAACAAGAAAGTTATCTATTTTCAGTAGAAGCAATATATTTTGGAATCACTGGGGGTAACTGTGGATTTATAGCAACAAGACTTTCTGGCAATGACATGTTAAATAGTGAGTGGAGTATTTGTTACACTAATGTAATGCTTCACATATGACCCGCTTATTAAATTGCCTAACAAAATCTGTATTGCTGTAACAAAGATTATAATGACATAGTTCGGTGACTCATGTGACATTCGCCCACTAACATAAGTTCATCTATCAGCGGTGCAGAATTGTTAAAATATTTTTTCTGTAATAAAAAGAAATAGAACTGAGTTATGGTGAATCTCAGCATTCTTTAGTGTCAGTGATCCGTGAATAACTGCTACTGTGGATTGCTGTATGATGGGAGCCCAAAGCACCATATGTTGAACTCTTGACAAGAATGCATTGGTCCAATTATGCCTTTTTTTTTAAAAACTTCTAAGAAACAGAAAATTGCACTGAAAACAGCAATTTTTGTTCCATGACTGTCAACGGAATAATTTCCTGTTCAGAAGTAGTGAACATAATACAATAGTGTTAAACAAATATAGGTTTGATAATACCAGTCCTGATTACCTAATAAAGCAATTTGAAATGATCACTATACAGGTGATTTTTGGTAACTGCAATAATGTATTTAATAATGAAAACATGCAAAACTTACTGCAAAGCGCTGGAAAAGTCTCCAAATACACACTTCTTAACACAGTGCTTCCCAACCTGGGGAGTTCGGGAGGCTTATATAGGGCCCTCTGGATGATATAAGAGATACACACACTGGGAGATGCAGGAATTGGCAAAGAGTGACAAAATGACAAAAAGACAGAAAGAGGCGCTCAGATAGATGAAATGACCGAAAGAGGGATCAGATAAAGAGAGAGACTGACACACAGTGGGGGATTTATAAGCTCAGATAACTGGTATAGGAAGAAGCTTGATTGCATGTTGAAACCCTGTGTATAAGACTGAATCTGGCCTTGTTGATTTGATATATAAGTATGTTCCTGATGTTGAAACCCTGTGTATAAGACTGAATCTGGCCTTGTTGAATTGATATATAAGTATGTTCCTGATGTTGAAACCCTGTGTATAAGACTGAATCTGGCCTTGTTGAATTGATATATAAGTTAGTATGTTTGAATGTAAAGTTTTTTTTTTTTTTCCTCTTAACTCTGTGCTGTTAATTGACCAAATGGAACAAGCTGACTAATTGGGGAGGGGGAGGGTCATGTGACTGTTTTTTGTGTATAATACTAACACCTTTGCTGCATTGGGCAGTGAGGCATTTAAAGTGAGGTTTTTAAGTGATAAAAACAGTTAGACTACAGTTTGACTAGAGGTGACTGGGGACTGGATCTACTGCACACTCTTTTACTCACGACAACAAACGGTAAGCTATTCAGATCACACTATGATCCCATGCTTGTTAGCCTGCATAGTTTAACCCCCCACCCCTTTACAACTTCTTTCACTGCAGCCTCTCCCAAAACTGACTGCATAAAACACTGAAACCTTGAATTGACCCTAGCATTGCAATGCAGCAAAACACTTGAAAAGGTACAGGCCCACCCCTGCTGTTTAGTCTGCACACACTCACTCTGCTCACAACAGCTCCTTGCAGCACTGCCTACCTCTGGCATCATGAACCTGCTATGTTTTCTAACTTTTTTCTTTCTCCTGGCCTCATGGAGATGTTACTCCCTCTATCCACTACAAACTCCTCCATCCTTGCCCACACCCAACATCACCATACACCCTGGACTACTCAAAAGCCTCGCACTATCTACTGAATGTTGGTGGAGAACTCTAAAAAGCAGCACACCAACCACTGCTCACTCAAATGGCAAACACCACAAATTTACAACCTGCAAACAACTACCCAAATTCCTACTTGTACGTTACTCTCTTTAGCAGGTGATTTTGAACCTAACCCAGGTCCTCCCATTTCAGCTCTGTCCCATGCCCCTGAGAATTCCACCTTTAAATTCCAAAAAGGGCTATCTGTCGCCAAATAAATATCCGGAGCCTGCTGCCCAAACTGGACGAACTAAGGGCATGGTGCCTTATGCATAAACCCAAAGCCATCGTTCTTACAGAAACATGGCTAACCCCTAAAACCCCTGATGCACATATCGCCATTCAGGGATACTCCATTTTTAGGAGAGATAGGTCAAAGAGAGGAGGAGGGGTGTTATTTTATATTGCAGACACCTTACAATTTACACTGTTAAATTGCCCACCAAGCCCACCCTCTTTTGAAATTCTAGTTGGCAAAATCTGCCTCCCCTTTTCTAAGCCCATCTTGCTTGCTGGCATCTACCGCCCCCCTAAAGCCCCTCTACAATCCCTGGCTGATATCACCCAGTTTCTTGGCTTCATTTCCTCCTGAACGAGAAGAGTGAGCTGCTAGTTCTTGGGGATTTCAACTTCAATTGGCTTGACCCTAAAAACCACAAAATCCAGATACAACTCAAGTCACTTAACATATCGCAACTCATTTCCCAACCCACACGGATAAACCTGAAATCGCATAACCATTCCTTGCTAGACTGGATTCTCTCCTCAAACCCCAGCAGAATCCAATCCTCTGGCATCCTTCCTGACATTTTCAGTGACCATGCAATAGTGTACTGTGTAAGAAAAATTAAACCGCCCCAATCAAGCCCTAAAGTTCTCCTCACTAGAACATTAAAAAACTTTAACCCACAACAGTTTCTGGATGACCTTACCAACTGCCCATGGCACAGAATCGATTTAATTCCCGACCCTGATTCTGCACTCAACTATTTCCAATCCGAGTTCTTAAAACTCTGCGATACTCATGCTCCACTACGCAAAATAAGGGTACGGGGGGCCCACCTTCCATGGGTTACAACTGACCTTATTGCACTCTACCAGCTCAAGGATACCTTGTGGAAAAGCTACAAAGTAACTGGCACTACCAAGGATCTCAATCACTACAGATGCATGCGGAACATGTGCACAAGGCAAACAAGGCATGCAAAAGCACAATATTACTCTGACAATCTCCACCAAAATACAACAAACCCAGCTAACTTCTGGAAGGTTATCAACAATATATTCCAGCCTCATAACCATCAACAACCAAGTAATATCACTAAGAGGGATATTACTCTGACAAACCCCACTGACATTGCAAATGCATTCAATGATTACTTTGTGGGGTGTGCCACTAACTTATTAGCAAAATGCAGCCCAAACGATAAACCTGAATCTCATCCTGGGAGTACCCCTATAGTCCCACCCCCTCCCAACACTGCCCACAATTTTCAATTTGGCCCAGTATCTGAAGAGGAGATTATACAAGCGCTCCTCAAACTAAAACTAAGCAGCCAATGTGGACCTGACTTACTACAATCTAGGTTCCTACGACTTGGTGCCCCAGGCAATGCCAAACCAATTGCATCCATAGTCAACTCTATCCTGTCTGCAGGCCATATCCCTAAGACCTGGAAAACTGCCAGAGTTGTCCCAATCTTCAAAAGTGGGGACAAAAACACTGTCTCAAACTACAGGCCAATCTCACTTCTCCCAATTCTATCCAAAGTCATGGAAAAATGTGTCCACTCCCAATTAAGCGATTTCTATACCAAGACAAATTTCCCTAGCCAATTCCAATCTGGGTTTCGTCCCAAACACTCCACCGTAACTACCCTGCTAAAAGTTTGCAATGAAATCCAGTGTGGAATGGAACGGGGACAACTCACTGGTGCAGTATTCCTAGATTTTGCAAAGGCTTTTGACACAGTTAATCATGCTATCCTGCTTAACAAACTCCAGAGCTCTGGAATAGGGAAGCATGCTTTAAACTGGTTTCAGTCCTACCTATCAGGAAGATCCCAACATGTGTCCATCTCAGGCTCTAACTCCAACCCCCTGGATATCACCTGTGGTGTCCCGCAAGGCTCTGTTCTGGGGCCCCTACTCTTCTCAGTGTTCATTAATGATCTTCCCACAGCTTGTAAGGAAGCCTCAATACACATGTATGCAGGCGACACAATCCTATATGCACACAGCCATAGCCTCTCTGACCTTCAACACATACTTCAGTCTGACTGTAACAATGGTATTTGGGACCAAGATTAAATTTTTAAAGCTTCCAGTGACTGAGCTCCTGATTAGAACCAATGCTAACACCACCCTAACCCCTGTCACTAGTTTTAAATACCTGGGCTTATGGTTTGACTCCCACTTAACATTCGGGATACACATTGATACCCTGACAACCAAGACCTATGCCAAACTAGGGGTACTTTACAGGAACAAATCCTCCCTAAGTCTCCTGGTCAGAAAGCGTATCGCACAGCAGATGCTAATGCCAATTATTGACTATGGAGACATAGTATATGGCTCGGCACCTCAAACCCACCTTAGCAAACTTGACACCCTCTACAATTCAATTTGTCATGTTGTTCTCCAATGCAACTACAACACACATCACTGTGATATGCTCAAAGAACTAGATTGGTCATCACTAGAGTCTAGGTGCAAAGTTCACCTTTCCTGTCTTGCCTTTAAATTCTTCATGGGCAAGCTACCCAGCTATCTGAACAAGCTCCTCACCCCTACCACACGCAGCACCTATCACCTGAGATCAGACTTCAAAAGACTGTTCATGGTCCCAAGGCTCAACAAAGTATCCGGACGTTCCTCCTTCTCCTACCGTGCACCCCAAAACTGGAACAACCTACCAGAGACTCTCACATCCACCACCAGTTTAAGTTCTTTCAAATCTAAGGCTGTCTCCCATTTTAATCTGGTCTGTAACTGTTTCATACGCCCATAATATATATTTTCTTTAACTGTGCATGCAATGTCTTGTATATAATGTATACCCTGTTCATTTATGTAACTGTATTTGTAACCAAGTATTATTTGTTTTACTCTGTGCCCAGGACATACTTGAAAACGAGAGGTAACTCTCAATGTATTACTTCCTGGTAAAATATTTTATAAATAAATATTAAATAAATAATAAATTCAAGTCAATGGTTAGTGAATCCTGGCCGGAGGAAGGGGTATTTGGGATGGGGACCACTGACCACTGAATCCAATTTATAAAGCTTTCATAGTGGATAAAATGAGTACCTTGTTGTTCAGTTAATTATGATGGTGATCTAATAAATGGGAATATAAACAAATAGATTTACTCCTACAAAGAAAGAAAGGGAAAAAAAAAGAGAAGAAAAAACCCATGTAATATATTGTACTGTAGTGGACTACTGTACATGTATTATCTTTAGCATGCGCTACTTTATTATCAATGACTGCATGGAGAACTGCTGTAATAGCGCTGCTCATCAGATTCTTTATACATGTATAATATTTGCATTAAAAATACTGAGCACGGATCTAAATAGCAGCCTCTTATACAACAACCTTGTATACCAGGAGTGGCCAACTCCCAGTTCTCAAGGGCCCCCAACAGGTCAGGTTTTAAGGATATCCCTGCTTCAGCACAGGTGGTGCAGTCTTCGATAAGTCACTGCTTGAGCTACCTGTTCTGAAGCAGGGATATCCTTAAAACCTGACCTGTTGATGGCTCTTGCGGATTGGAGTTGGCCGCCCTTGTGCACCAATATACTAAACGAAGGCAATGACAAGACAGGGGGGACTCAGGCACTCCTGCCGGTCTGTGGGCCACAGTATGAGCTCCTGCTGTAGTATGCTGTAACAATGTAACAATGTAACAATGAAAACTTGAATGCTAAAATGTAGATGGAAATATTGCTAGATATTGCTATATAGCATGGGAAATCCAATGCTAATTAGTGGTTTTTTTTTTGTCATCAATGTTTTTTCAGATCATGCCAAATTATTAACATTTTCACGGATTTAAGACAATTTAGTGGACGAGGGTCATTGTTTGAGACATGCAATGCCTGAATGCGTGTGCAATCATCTGGGGAAGCTTGTGTGACAGCATATTCCAATTTCCCTTGTCAATATAGACATTATTGAATTTCACGAGTATTGCAAAATCTCCAAAACGTTATGAAACTCCCGAAGATTCCAAGCACAGTGATTAGATGGAAGAGAGATATTCCCAGCCCAATCAGTTAGGAATCGTGCGGAATGGGACATTTGGTCATAGCTGTCTCTCCGTGACCTAGATTCCGCCGGTAACAGAATTAAAGTCCCCAGCCCTCAATGTGACCCACGTGAAAAACACCGGATAATGCGAAAACATATAAAATGTATTGTATTGAAACACACAATATACAGTAGGATACACAATAGAAAGGATGCTATCACTATCCTAGGGAAAATCTATTTATACACAAGCCAAAAAGTGTGCGTGATGTGAGGGGAGGGAGATGGGAGGGGGGGGGGGTGGAAACAAGGGGAAACACGAGGGGAAATAAGGGGAAACACGGGGAAATAAGGGGAAACACGAGGAAACAAAGGGAAACACAAGGGGAAATAAGGGGAAACACAAGGGGAAATAAGGGGAAACACAAGGGGAAATAAGGGGAAACACAAGGGGAAACAAGGGGAAACACAAGGAAACAAAGGGAAACAAGGGGAAATAAAGGAAAACACGAGAAAACAAGGGGAAACACAAGGGGAAACACAAGGGGAAACACAAGGGGAAATAAGGGGAAACACAAGGGGAAATAAGGGGAAACACAAGGGGAAACACAAGGGGAAATAAGGGGAAACAAGGGGAAACACAAGGGGAAATAAGGGGAAACACAAGGGGAAATAAGGGGAAACAAGGGGAAACACAAGGGGAAATAAGGGGAAACACAAGGGGAAATAAGGGGAAACACAAGGAAACAAAGGGAAAGACAAGGGGAAACACAAGGGGAAATAAGGGGAAACACGATGGGAAATAAGGGGAAACACAAGGGGAAATAAGGGGAAACACAAGGGGAAATAAGGGGAAATAAGGGGAAACACAAGGGGAAATAAGGGGAAACACAAGGGGAAATAAGGGGAAACACAAGGGGAAATAAGGGGAAACACAAGGGGAAATAAGGGGAACCACAAGGGGAAACAAGGGGAAACACAAGGGGAAATAAGGGGAAATAAGGGGAAACACAAGGGGAAATAAGGGGAAATAAGGGGAAACACAAGGGGAAATAAGGGGAAATAAGGGGAAACACAAGGGGAAACACAAGGGGAAATAAGGTCGTGAGAATAAACTAACTAACGGCCAAAGACGGAGTAAATGTGAAGTAGCCGGCGGGGAGAGGTCCCAGCGGAGAGGTGAGTAGCGGAAATAAACGGCGGCGGAGATTTGGTTATGGCAACACGGCCGCGACCTAATGTGTTAGGGTTTAATGTAGTGATAGGAATGTTTTCTCTGGGTTAGACCAGTCCCTGCAGTTATAGTGAGCACGGTAATTCATAGCACAGACTTTGTAACAAAGAGATTCTGTAGCTGCCGGCGCTATCATTCATGCCTGTCATGAGCTAGAATGGATCAGACTCACATTGTAACACCACAGGGTATAATGAAACTGCCTTCTAGAAGATAGGGATCACGGCGTCTCAACTAATAGCTGCTATTGCTGAGTTGGCTTGGAAGTTTTAGAAACAATATTATGGTGTCTTAAACTTTTCCTTCTAGAAAAGGGGTGCGTAAACTTCCTGCACTGTGCCCCCCCCTGCCTGCTCTCCCCCTGACTCGCACCACCTCCCCTTACCTCTAATGCAGCCGCGGGGTTATGTGATGTCACGTGACCCACCGCATCTCCATGGCAACGGGCGTCAAATGACCCTGCGGTGTCATTTGATGCCGCGTTGCCATGGAGACACGTGGATTGAGTTACAGAGGTCTCGCGCTCTCAGCGCGGGGTCTCTGTAAATTCCGCCCACCACCCCCAAAAAGTCTTGCGCCTCCCAGTTTGCGCACCCCTGTTCTAGAACACGGTTCAACAAAACAAAAAAAGTTAATCACGAGTTACATTACAATTCCATTGACCTGACTTGTGATTATAGTCTACATGGAAGGTGAACGTTATATCCCTAAATACAAATGTGCTTTATTTTAGGTTTCTTTTTTTTTACATGTTACATAAAGTTAGCAGCCAACGCTTCCTAGCTCCTTACTAGCCCAGTGCAGCACTGTAAATAAAGCCAAGACCGCAAATGGAATTTTGTAAAACTGCACAATGTGAAGGAGACGCATTCAGAGAACAAAATAGTTGAGCAAAACATGGCAGCAACTTATTTTGTTAAAGCCACATGGAATTCGTTAAGCAGATGTTGTTCAGCTTGTAGTGTTCTCACAATGTTTTCTGTGAAACATGGAAGTAATACAAGCATTCGTGGTTTGAAATACACATTTTTTCAAAAAGTAACGCTACCATACAGCAGGGGTGCTCAACTGCAGATCTCCCCCCACCCCCCCAACAGGTCAGGTTTTCAGGATATCCTTGCTTTAGCACAGGTGGCTCAATCACTCTCTTGTTCAGCACAGGTGGCTCTGATTGAGCACCTCTGCTGAAGCAGGGTCTGATTGAGCAACCTGTGCTGTGATTGAGCCACCTGTGCTGAAGCAGGGATATCCTGGAAACCTGACCTGTTGGGGAGTTTGGGGACTGGAGTTGAGCCCCCTGCCACACGGTATGTATTTGTGGATTGAATGCTTTGTGTGTGACCAGTATAGAGCTACAGAATACGACCAAATCAGAGCAACAAATAAAGCTTTCTTGTTTTACAGTATGTCTGCTGTGGCAATGTGCACGCACCGCAGTCAAAAGGCCCTACCTCTATGAGCCAGGCCATTGACCGTGTGACCAGGCGCGACTGCGCGCGCAATTCTCGTCCAGACAAATCATTTTGTCTTTGCCACTCGCCGGCAGGGTCACGTGGTGCAGTTCAGCCAATGAGGATGAACGTCACGGCCACGCCTCTGCCGCGCCTCCCTGCTGCCCAGTACCTCAGTGCAGGTTTCGCACGAGCGGCAGGCGCGTGTGACATCACAGGCTCCGTCGCGCACGCCGCCACTAAAATTGCGGCCTTATACTCACTAACAAAACAAAAATGGGTCTTTGAACTAAAACCACTTTTTAAAAGCTTCTTTAAAAAACGTGCATTTTTAATACATTTAACAAAAATCTAATCTACCACTAATATAATTGTCTTTCTGCCAACTGTGCATACTGTATATAGAAGTGAAGATTGTATAACAACCCATTACTACTGAATCAATATTGGATGTGCCCATTATGCACTGTCTGCAATAAAGGGAAGACTGACAGTAAAAGCTGAGCTTGCTGCAGCTTCACGGCACATACCGGAAAGACAACTGATGCGGGTTTTTTGAGCCAGAAGTAACTTTAGTAAATTGGCCCTTCATTTGTTTTTCTTTTCCTCAGTCTTGTAAAGTGCCAATGACTTTTTATAAAAATTGAAGCAGTTATGTAGTCTTTTATAAAATAAAATCTATTAAATGTTGCATGAACATTGTGATACTATGATTTCTTATATATATATATATATATATATATATATATATATATATATATAAAATATATATAATATATATATATATATATATATATATATCTCAGAAAAACTTAGGGGGTGTGACAAAAGCTATGTGACCTTAAAAGTTGTACAATATCAGAGGCGCATGCGCGACGGCAAGGAGTATGGCAGCCTAGTCTGAGAGCTCCCTGCCTCGCTTCCCGAAATATAGAGCAAAATCTACCAAAACCCACACCAAACAGCACACAAACCCATATAAAGATTAAACAATTAACCAGGATGTCGCGGAAGACCCCGAAAACGACGAAAAAACGAGGGCTACCAGAATATTTTGGCAGACAGGGGCCGCGCGGTGCAGGCTCAGAAATGGCGCCGGTTTCAAACGCCGGCTCAGAAACTGAACCCGACAGGGAGGAGGAGGAATTAACCCTGCAGGAACAACTGCCGGCAAGACAATGCGACATAACTAGACTTTGCACTGATCTTAAAGCTTTCTTTCAAGCTGAAATAAAAGAGCTGAAAAGGGAAGTGTCCGGACTGGGGGAAAGGACAGGAGTTCTGGAAACAAAGGTGGACCAATCTATAAGAGCCATCCGGAGACAGGAAAAAAAACCTATTGATTTACAAGAACAAATTAATGAATTAAAGGAGCGTCAAGAAGATGCTGAAAATCGCGACAGGCGAAATAACCTCAGGATAAGAGGGGTCCCGGAGAGTGTCTTGGACTGTGAGGAATATATTATACACTGGATGGAGACACTGCTCCCTGAAAACCCGAAAGACACCCTGGCAATGGACAGATGCCACAGGGCACTGAGGGCTAAACCTTTACAAAACGAGCAACCGAGGGACATAGTAATACGTTTACACTATTACAAAACAAAAGAAACCATACTTAATAAAACCAGGCCCCTACCTGTTGTGGAACATGAAGGAGTGCGGCTCTCGGTGTTCCAGGACCTGTCCCCAATAACACTGGCCCGCCGGAGAAACCTACTGCCCATCACCAGAGCCCTGAGGGAGAAAGGAGTCAGATACCGTTGGACCTTCCCCTTCGGCTTACTAGTAGCTCGGGGAGGCAGATCCTTCACCATCAAGGTCCCGGAAGATGGACCCTCTTTCTTGGGCAAACTGGGACTAGCAGACGGCCCCGTAGCTGCTGACCCGGCGAGTCCAACCCCGGACCCCATCTGGTCACAGACCCCAAAGTCCCCCCGAGCGCAGAAAGATAAAACCTAAAGCTATGAATCAAAACTAAAGTTCAGAGTTATGCAGCTGTTTGGTTGTGCTGCGAAGTTAACTACAAAAGGTCCCATCGTTCACAGTTGAAAGAGACACTGTTGCTGTACGCCCTAATAGACTGCTGAAAATGGCTAGCTATTAAGCTACAAACTCACTTACCTCCTAAGAGTCCGGATCGTGGGGATGAAGAAAAAACTGATTTCCCCATGTCGTCCAAGATGGAGCTCGTCGCAGAAGATGGCGGTGAAACACGAGGCAGATGGAGTCCACGGTGACACGCAGGAGCCGGATGGCAGGTCTGGGCGGGAGCCGGGAGAGCGCGCGAGCACCTCTGCATCAGGAGAAGGCCGGATCCAAAATGGCGGCGGCCCGGAAAGACGTCAGCAGGAAGGAGGTGGAACCGGCAAAACAGACGCCATCTTGGAGGAGGCAAGGAGAAACAGAAGGACCCGAGAGGTGGCCAAGACGCGCCGGAACGGGGAAATCGAAAAGGCCCACACCGGCATGATTTAGACAGTCCCAGCTCTCGGCGGGCAAATTTAAACAGATCAAAGCTGCGGAGGACAGCAAAAGACGGCAACGGATAAGAGGAGAAGGTTTGGGAGGTAGCGGGATAGAGGAGGAAGATGGAGAGAGGTACAAGGGCATAGGAGGAATTGAGAGGTGGGGAAAAGGGGGGTCCCAGATAGTTTAAAGGGAATGAGGGAAAAGAGGAAGACAGCACTGAAGCGACAGAGACGAAGGAAGATGCAGGTAAGATCAGAAAGAGATGATAGGAGGTTATTGGATAATTGAGGGAAAGAGGAAAGTAGGATTAAGGTAGGATAAGGCAGAAGATAGAGAGAAGGAGCAGGTAGGCAGGATAAAGAATAGATAGAACGCAGGGGGAAGATTAGGTTAACAAAGAAAGTAGAGGGTTCAAGTATGTAGATAGAGGGGGGAGAAATCTGAGGGGGGCACCGTTAGAGGAAGGGGAGACGAAGGTGATAGAATAGGAAGGGGGAGGTAGATAAGAGAGAGGTAGAGGGAACGAGGGAAGCAGAAGGTACAAGCAGGACATACTAGGAAAGGAAGAGAGGATGGAACCAGGAGTGGGGAGAACACAGTAAGTGACTGGGTGGCAACGAGAACGTAAGCTAAAGAAGAAGATATGACAAGGAGAGAGAGATGAGAAGGAGATAGAGAGAGACAGAGGTAGGGCATGAAGCTGGGAGGTGTAAACACACAGAGGAGTATCAAAAGGGGATATTAAGGAAAGAGGCAAGCTAGGGACAATTAAGGGGATCGCTACACAAGAGCAACAATGAAACCCCTAGGAAAGGGGCAAGGGGACGATTGAGACCTGGTAGTTTAGCCAAAATTAGGTAGATAGCATGATTTAGTTGTTAAAGGGAGGCGAGGAGGGAGCAGCTGGGGAAGCCTGCTCCGAAGTCTGCATGGGCCTGGCGCCGAAGTGGGGGAGCAGAACCCCGAGGCGCACTGGCGCGACCTTTTGGGTTAGATGCTCAGGGAGGGGTGTTCAACATCACGCCTCAAGTCTGGACATCCGGCGCAAGAGCCATAAACCCAGAGGCGGACATGTCGGCGAAAGGAGAGATGCAAGAGAACGCCGACAAATGCTAATTGTTATTGTCTGTTGTGTTGTGTATACGTCTACCCCCCCGTCCCTTGGTGTTTGTTCCCTTCCCCCTATCCTTTCAGAGGGGCCCGGAGAGAGTCGAGCGGGCGGAAAAAGCAGGAGACCCACGAAACGACAATATCAGAAAAACAGGTCGAAGCTACGTCAGAGGGCCCGGCACAGTTCTACAAATGAGTAAGGACATAGTGTTAGTATCACATAATGTTAAAGGCCTTAATAGTCCTGCTAAAAGGAGAGTCGCATTTAGAGACTACAGACGCAAAGGTGCAGAAGTGCTCTTCTTACAGAGACCCACTTTTCCCAAACCAACTTCCCCAAATACCTCAATAAAGACTTTAGGACTCACTTCCTGGCCTCAGCACGAGTAAAAAAGAGAGGGGTCGCCATCCTAATTCACAATCATATACCATTCAGACATGACAGATCATATAGCGACAGAGAGGGGAGATATCTGATAATCACAGGCACCATTAGGGAGTATCCAATAACATTGGCTACAATTTATGCCCCAAACGACAACGCGACATCTTTTTTTAGTAGTTTCTTCAATAAGCTAAGTAAAGTCGCAAAGGGGAACATCGTAGTGGCAGGTGACCTGAACAGAGTTCTCAATCCAAACCTTGACCGTTGCACAACCACTAACAAATCACTCAGACAGGACGTATTAACTTTGACAAAAGGCCTCACAAGTTGTCAGCTTATAGACATATGGAGAGAGCAACATCAAGGAGTACGCGAGTACACGTTCTACTCCCACCCCCATAACACATACAGCCGGATAGACTACTTCCTAGTATCCAATAGATTGGTCCCTGGGGTCTCTCGCTCAGAGATCCATGATATTTCATGGTCTGACCACGCACCTGTAGAGCTGCGGTGCACATTAGTTCCGCTGGACAGACCTAGAGCGAATTGGAAACTAAACGAGATCCTCTTAAAGATCCCAGACCTTGGGCGGGAGGTGGGGGGAAAAATTACAGAATATTTTGAGGAGAATGAGGGAAGCGTGGTGTCACAAGCCACATTGTGGGAAGCTCATAAGGCAACCCTCAGGGGAATATTGATGAATCTGGCCGCCAAACGGAAACGGGAAAGAGAGAAGAAAACTAAAGAGTTAGAAACACAAATAGCTGAGCTCTCTGCCCTGCACAAACTTAATAAGCGGGATCACACGCTTAAACAACTTTTAGATGCCAAAATTAAACTTAATCTTCTCCTCACCTCCCAGGCTGAGAGGGAAATGGCGTGGTCGAAGCGTAAATTTTATGAAAAAGCGAACAAACCTGATACACTCCTTGCCAATAAGCTAAAAAAGAAGCTTCAAAATTACTCGATTCACGCAATTCGGAACCAAAGGGGAGACCTTACCTCCATACCTGGGAAAATTGTAGAGGAATTCAAAATTTATTATGAAAAACTATATAATGGAGACAAGGTCACCCACAACACTAAGACGGGTGAGTTATTAAACACCTTCCTGAAAGAGGCAAAATTACCAACCTTAGGAAGGGCGGAGAGAGAAGCGCTACAGGCGGACTTTACCTTGGAGGAAATTTTGGAAGTCATCAAAGCATTAAAACCGGCTAAGGCGCCGGGACCAGATGGCTTCTCTAATTTGTATTATAAGAAGTACGCCAAAATTCTAGCCCCACATATGCTAAAATTATTTAACGGCGTACTAGAGGGGGCCTCCTTCCCAGCACAAATGCTTCAGGCGTCCATCTCGGTGATCCACAAACCCGGAAAGGACCCGGCAGACTGTAAGAGCTACCGGCCCATTTCACTGATTAATTCTGATATCAAAATCTACTCCAAACTTATAGCGAACAGGGTGGGTAGTGTCCTTCCCGGGTTAATCCATGCAGATCAGGTGGGGTTTATCGGAGGAAGGCAAGCGGCAGACAACACCAGAAGAATCATTGACTTGATTGATCTGGCCCAAAAGAAAAATACACATTCTATGGTGCTAAGTCTGGACGCGGAGAAAGCCTTTGACAGAATAGACTGGCCCTACCTAACGGAGACTCTGAAGGCATTTGGCTTTGGAGGACGCCTAATGCGGGCCATCATGGCACTGTATGAGGGCCCAGCGGCGAGAGTGAGGCACCAGGGCTTTCCTTCTGAGCAATTCCATATAAAAAGTGGAACGAGACAGGGATGCCCGCTGTCGCCGTTGCTGTTTGCCCTTTGTATAGAGCCCTTGGCGGCGCACATTCGTAATAGCCCAGATATAACAGGCATTTCAGATGGAGAGCAAGAGTATAAGGCCGCTCTATATGCGGATGATGTTATCCTAACACTATCTAAACCGCTCACGTCCCTTCCTAATGTATTTGAAATTCTGGGCAAATTTAACCATATTTCTGGCTTTAAGATTAATCAGTCTAAATCAGAAGCCCTCAATATAAATCTTCCCAAAGAAGTTGAAAAACTGATTGATCTCAACTTTAATTTTAAATGGCAACCCTCCGCTATCAAATATTTAGGGGTATATCTTACACGGGACTACAAAACTTTATATAAGGCAAACTTTCCCAGGTTAATAAAGGCGCTGGGGGAGGATCTCAGAGTATGGGCAAAAGGGAGTATCTCATGGATTGGAAGGATACACTGCGTGAAGATGAATCTCCTCCCAAGGATGTTATATCTTTTCCAGAGCCTACCTATACCATTGGTCCGCTCTGACATCCTCTCTCTTCAGTCAGCAATAATGAAATTCATTTGGAATAAGAAAAACCCAAGAATTGCTAAGGGTATTTTGACGAGACCCACAACCAGAGGAGGGCTAGCGGTACCTTGTTTGTTCGCTTACTACAAAGCGGCTCAATTGGCCCAAATTCTTCAATGGCACACAGACCCAAGCCTTAGGAGATGGGTAGAGTTGGAGAAAAAGTGTTGTGCACCAATTGACATCCAAACGCTGATCTGGTTGCCCAAGGGAAGGGCACGTCAGATCGGCACGCCGCTACAGACCATTGCCAATTCTATTCGGGTGTGGGAGGCCACCAAATTTAGTTGTAAATTAACCACAAAGGCATCACTCATGACGCCAATCATCGGCAACCCTGATTTCGCTCCGGGCCTGAACAGTAAAAACATGAAGTACTGGACACAAGCGGGCATTACCCGACTTAATGATCTGAGGGACAGGATACATATACAATCATTTGAACAAATCAAATCCGCAAAAAATATCCCAAATACAGAATTTTTTAGGTACCTCCAGATCAGAGATTTTTACAACAAAACTCCAATTAGACCAGCACGTACTAATTTCGAGCAGCTGTGTTCCAGGGATACGGACACAAGGGGACTCACATCTAGAATGTACAGGGAGGTGGTCTGTCCGAAGATGACAAGCGAGACTCGGTTACACTACATTCGACAGTGGGAGACTGACTTAGGGGAGACGCTAGAGGACGAGGAATGGGAGCAGATCACACAAGCAGCAGCTAAAAGCTCCATCTGTACCACACTAAAGGAGAACGCGTATAAGGTCCTGATGCGGTGGTACTACACCCCATCTAGATTAGCTAAATTTGTTGGGGGCTACTCCCCGCTCTGCCCAAAACAGTGCGGGGAGGTGGCAGACTTGCGACACATGCTGTGGTCCTGCACAAAAGTGGCCCCGATTTGGGAACAGATTAGAGATTGGTTACAGCGGATTCTCGGTTGGGAGATCCCCCTGGACCCGTGGTTGTTCCTACTGGGCAGGCGGGTCCAGGGTATGCCAAATGCGACGCACAAATTAATCGCGCATTTTGCAATAGCCACTAGATGCGAGATCGCAGCATTATGGAAGCAACCAGTAATTCCAGTTATCCCCAAGATTCGAAATCGGATTTGGCACGTTTGCCGGATGGAACAATTAACGAGTTTGGTTAATGACACCGGCACAAACTTCCTAAAAGTCTGGTCGCCTTGGCTGACACAGACAGACATCCCCGGGGTGGATGCCACCGCAATCCTGCTATAATAGGTACAGGCGCGTTCTCCTCTGGGGGTCAGAGCCCAGACGACGAATAGCAACGAACAGGTAGGTGACAGCCCCCAGGGTAGCAATCCAACACACCTAGTCTATAGGGATAACTCGGCATACTCGAGATGGAGACAATGAGGGATATCTACAAAGATAAGAAGCTTATAAGAGAC
Source organism: Ascaphus truei (assembly GCF_040206685.1). Classification (NCBI taxonomy): domain Eukaryota; kingdom Metazoa; phylum Chordata; class Amphibia; order Anura; family Ascaphidae; genus Ascaphus; species Ascaphus truei. Next base: position 8,763,390 of record NC_134492.1, on the reverse strand, counting down.
TATACGTCGGTAGGCATACCCGGAGAAAACCCCTCCCCCCTTCTCCCCCCCTCCCTTGTCCATCGTCTAGTTTGTCTTGTTTGTCCTATATGTTTGCTTCTTGTTCCATATTGAGGCAGTTCAAATAGTCTAATGTATGATAGAAAAACTTTATTGGGATGCTTTAATACAATGGGCTGTGATACAATGTAAGAATCTGTGAACCCAATAAAGAAAAATTTGAAGTTGAAAAAAAAAAAGTTGTACAATATCTTAGCATACAGAGAAGTTTGTGTATCAATGACAGAGATGCGTGAACTGGTCGTGTTCCGTTCACATTTTTATGAGCAATTTTCTTTAAATGTAGCAATTATTGCCATTATATTTAAAGAATGTGGCAAATATGGCATATTTTTTTGCAATTGGGGGAAAATGGATTAAAAAAAAAAAAAGAAAGAAAAAAATCCAAGGTCACATGATCCATTTAATATGCACTTTGGTGACCTTGCAAATTTTGGGTGGGGTCTTCAATGCTGGAACTTTCTTTACAATGCCAGAACATTCCTTACAAGGCTGGAAGATTCCTTACAATGCTGGAAGATTCCTTATGGCAGAAGAGTGCTTAGTAAATATGGCCCTTCATCTCTATCTTTAGAATATTTTTTTCATACTGTAATTGATGCCAGGACAACATGCCCTGTAATATCTAACTTCCAATAATAACATGTGCTCACCACCTTAGCTCGGTTTTGACCCATTCTGTTCCACAAGGTCCCCATATGCTGAGTATCAATTTAAATATGTTCTGTTTATTTATTTGTTCTTACCAGACTGGTTTTGATTGTGTTGGATATGACTCCATCTACCAAAAACTAGTTTTGCAACCAAAGGCCTTGATAGAATGCCAAGTAACTTTGACCATAGGAAACAAGATAACAGATTCGGGTTACTTCAAAGATCTTCCTAAATGTTGAAAACTTAGTTGGCATAAGGAAGTTCCCCCTGTTATTTTAACATTGTAAAGTAAGTACTGTACACCTTATGCACAATGTGATTACTGATCACACGAATGTTGACCAAACAATGTAAGGGGAATGATCTCTAAGTCGAGCACACAGTGAAGTGTGTTAAAGGTTTTGTGACTGTGTACAATGGGTGGGAGTACTACATGTTTCACCGGAAAAACAACATTTACTGTAGGTGACCCCTAAAAGGTTGAGACACAGATTACCTGGACTCACCTTGTCAACTTGTTTTCATCCTTCGTTTGGGGAAAGTAATAGAAACGGAAATGTTTGAGATACGTGCATGATTCCGCCTACATTTCTAGTCCATATTACCTATATGTAGATGCCTGTTCTGCTATATAATAATACATCTATAACCTATATTATATATAATATATAATCATGTTTGTGCCTGTGTGAAGCAGGGTAATCAATTTACATTTAGCCAGAAGTCTGGCCCAACTCCTGCGTTTGGCTTCCAGGCCTCTGATTACTGCCGGACCTCGACTCTCCCAGCTGCTGTGGGCCTCTCTTCCACACCGAGCCTCCTGCCGGGTCTGTCTCTCTCCCAGCTGCTGTGGGCCTCTCTTCCACACCGAGCCTCCTGCCGGGTCTGTCTCTCTCCCAGCTGCTGTGGGCCTCTCTTCCACACCGAGCCTCCTGCCAGGTCTGCCTCTCTCCCAGCTGCTGTGGGCCTCTCTTCCACACCGAGCCTCCTGCCGGGTCTGCCTCTTTCCCAGCTGCTGTGGGCCTCTCTTCCACACCGAGCCTCCTGCCAGGTCTGCCTCTCTCCCAGCTGCTGTGGGCCTCTCTTCCACACCGAGCCCCCTGCCGGGTCTGCCTCTCTCCCAGCTGCTGTGGGCCTCTCTTCCACGAAGAGCCTCCTGCCAGGTCTGCCTCTCTCCCAGCTGCTGTGGGCCTCTCTTCCACACCGAGCCTCCTGCCAGGTCTGCCTCTCTCCCAGCTGCTGTGGGCCTCTCTTCCACACTGAGCCTCCTGCCGGGTCTGCCTCTCTCCCAGCTGCTGTGGGCCTCTCTTCCACACCGAGCCTCCTGCCAGGTCTGCCTCTCTCCCAGCTGCTGTGGGCCTCTCTTCCACACCGAGCCTCCTGCCAGGTCTGCCTCTCTCCCAGCTGCTGTGGGCCTCTCTTCCACACCGAGCCTCCTGCCAGGTCTGCCTCTCTCCCAGCTGCTGTGGGCCTCTCTTCCAAGAAGAGCCTCCTGCCAGGTCTGCCTCTCTCCCAGCTGCTGTGGGCCTCTCTTCTACACCGAGCCTCCTGCCGGGTCTGCCTCTCTCCCAAATCGGGCGCCAGAAGCTGGACCAAACTTCTGGGCAAGCCCAGCTTCCGGCCTGCACCGGCGGGAGAAAGAAGCAGGGAGTGGGATAGAGCCCCGCAGCAGCTGGGGAGAGCCAGGGCACCAGAGGCCTGAGACCACCCAAAGTAAGTGTGTTTGTATTTTTTTGGGGCGGAGATGTATTATCGTTTGTATTTGAATTTTTTTGTGAGGGGCATTATTGTGTGTGTATTGTGTGGGGTGGTATTATTGTGTGTGTATTGTGTGGGGTGGTATTATTTTGTGCGTATTGGGGGGAGAATTATTGTGGGGAGAATTATTGTGGGGGAGGGGGGTGGGAATCGTTTGTGCGTGGGGGAGGGGGATTGTATGTGTATGGCCAGGAGGGATGGGGGAATGATTGAGGAGGGTGGGATTGAGGGAGCGGGATTGAGTGAGAAGGGAGTAATTGAGTGATAGTGAAAGGGGAAAGTGTGAGAGTAGAGAGGGGGTGGAAGAGTGGGAGGAAGGGGGAAGTGAGGAAGGAAGAGAGGGCAGAAGAGTGAGAGACAGAGGGGATGAGAGAAATACATGGAGAGATGGAGGAGGGGAATAGAGGGGGAGAGCAAGCAGGTGTGAAAGGGGGGTGGGGGCTCGCAAAAGGTGCCAACACGGGGTGGTTAAAACTGTAGTCCTGGGCCCTGGTAAACCTGGGCAGAAATTGGATGTTACGTATTATACTGCAAATAATATCAACATAAGTATGGTTTGTTCTCAATACTACATACAGTAGCTTTGTGTCGCAGTAGTGTGTGTGTGTGTGTGTGTGTGTGTGTGTGTGTGTGTGTGTGTGTGCTTTTATAGTCTATAAATGGTTAAGTGCTGTGGGAGGAGTTGGACAATGTGGCCAGCTTGTGGAGCACTACATACATTTGCTGTTCAGAGTGAGAGAGAAGCTGCTACAAGAACAACTGAGTTCAGCTCTGTCTAATTGCTTGTTTATTTCTTAGAAAATCCTGCAGAAACTCTAACTCTAAGTAAGGAAACCCCACTAATGAAGACATGAAAAGTACCAGTGGATGCAAAGAATCTCTCTTCCCTTCTGCTGCCCTATCACACCTTATTCAAGCTGGATTCGTGTATGCTGTTATCCTGAAGGTACAAAATCAGGATGGAAATCTCAGTGACTGGTAACTGTATGTGGGACATCAACACTGATAAGGTAAACTATTGCTAGCATTATAATGCAACAGTATGATTTATTATAGACAATAATTGTGTTGTGTTATAGAATATACCATCACTGCATAAATAAGTGATAATAGTAATGAAAAAGTTATCAGAATATATATATATATATATATATATATATATATATATATATATATATATATATATATATATATATATATATATATATATATATATATATATATATATACACACATATATACAGACACACACACACACACACACAGATACACACAAACATTAGTGTAACAAATCTACAACATTGCTTAGGCTTAAAAAAATACAAATGTTTTAAAATATATATATATTTTAATTCTGGCAATGCTGATATGAATGCTGCAATTAGTATGCAGTGAAGCACAATGGGACAGATGTTGCAATAGATGAGTTTGACATTTGCCTTTTATTTAGGAATAAAGATGTGAGAACTTGCCTAAATTCACTTGTTGCATACTGTATGGTTCGCTCGAACATTCGATTATTTATTTATTTATTTTATGCAAAACCCAGATCCCGGGCGGTGGGGATTTTTACTTGGCGAATTGGTTGGAAAACTTTTAAAAAGTTTGGTTTTTGGAAAACTTGGCGAATTTGACAGAGTGTGAGATTGCGGGCAAAAAGTTCGCACATCTGTAGTGAGAAAGATATAGACGTTTTACTTGATGATTCCAAGTTTCTGTGAATGTGAATGGAGTTTTATTAAATGTGTGGTGTGGCAGACAGGGAATAGCAAACGCTTTATAAGATGACAGAGTTTCCAGTATTTAATGCTGCACAACATAAGTAATACAAGAGCCTGCTTCAGAGAAATCAATATGCCAGTACTGTAACGAATGAATAAATGGAGATCATTTCTTGAGTATAGTGCTAGCTCAAGGCTAAACCGTTCCATTGAGACTAGATGTAACAGAATGTCACTGTCACTGTAGCAATTAAACGATAGGTCTGCCACTCACTGACTCTCCCGCAAGTGTAGCTAATTACACTGTATTTATATATTCATGATTAACGTTTCATTTTATTTTTGTTGGGGATTGTTTTTATTAATGTTATTACTCATTATATTGACCTGTTTACACTGGACCCATGCCTGGTCAATCTGTAGACTCCCGGATGTTAAAATCAGAATGAAAAGCTCATTCTGAGAACTATTTCGGATGCTTCCTAAGTTTGATATGATAAAAACATTGCTTTCTGATGAACTGTGTGAGTACACATGGTACGTTAATCAATTGGTTAAAAAGGAATTGCAGGGATCTATTTCCATATTACTAATGGAAGAATCATGTATGCATTTTTAAATAAATTGTATGATAGTTGAAATAGTAATGTAACATGTTACCATTTGTAATAAAGAAAACACTGTTAGATAAACTGTTTAACAAAGTGTGAAAATGTAACAAAAACATACAATTACATTTGTCTATTTCAAAGTGTGTTTGTGTGTGTGTGTGTGTGGTGGGTGTTAAGTTATGGTGGGTGAAAAAGACGACAAAAAACCTCCACCGTTATAGGCAAAAAAAGAATATCACTTGTGAGCACATGTGAATGTAGCTAGTATATAAGGCATATATATATATATATATATATATATATATATATATATATATATATATATATATATATATATATATATATATAATTATGCCTTATATAAGATTCAAAATAATAGGAGTTTTGAATATAGACATGTGAAAACATTGTGTAGAAAGGAATTAAAATAAATAAACAAGATCAACATTCTAATTACTTCCTCTAGGAACCAGGGTAAAAATAGGTGAGGGAATTATTGTAACAAAAAGTTCCCCTTAAGTAAACAAGTAGAATATAGGGAGATAATCAAAATCAGGCAGGAATTAAGAAATGCTTAAAGTAGGCATTTAATAGAATTGTACAAGATTTGCACTCTCGTTTCATATGTTTTATTATGCGTGTTTGTTAAAATTCAGTCAGTATTAAAATTAAAAATAAAACAGACCCTCAAATGCTTAATGGCATTTGTATTTAAAAACTAGCATCGTCAATCAGACATTATAATAGCAAAATGAAAGAAATATGTCATGTTTTTTTCTTAGATAAGAGTAACCTTTTCTAACAATGCATGGATGATCAACATTTTTCTAACCATTTTGCCTGTATGTTTTATTTTGACAGATTGTGTTCCTTTATAAGACTGAGGACATGTATTAGGTTTCTGAATAACCTCCCAATAATGCCAATGAACAACAGTTCAGAATCAACAATATATCCTCAAAGTGGAGTACTTTCAAACACCACCTGCCTAATGGAGCAGAAGATATCAGTATTTTTTTCAGTCATCTTCATGACAGTGGGAATGATATCTAACAGTCTTGCCATAGCAATTCTTTTAAAAGCCTACCAGAGATTTAGAAAGAAGTCAAAAGCATCATTTCTGTTGTTTGCTAGTGGCTTGGTGATTACTGATCTGTTTGGTCATCTCATTAATGGAACTATTGCAGTTTTTGTGTATGCATCTGACAGAGACTGGATACGATTTGATCAATCAAATATTCTCTGCAGCATTTTTGGCATTTGCATGGTTTTCTTTGGTCTGTGCCCACTTTTGCTTGGGAGTGTGATGGCCGTGGAAAGATGTATAGGAGTCACTAAGCCCATTTTTCATTCTACAACAATGACTTCAAAACATGTGAAAATCATTTTGACTTTAGTCTGGCTCTTTGCTGTTTCAGTAGCGTTGCTGCCTATCCTTACTTTACGAGCCTATCACATACAGGCATCTAGAACTTGGTGCTTCTTAAAAACGGAACACATTGAAGACTGGACAGATCAATTTAATCTGCTACTTTTCTCTTTCTTAGGGCTTTTGTCCCTTGCCATCTCATTCCTGTGTAATGCAATGACTGGTATTACACTTTTTAGATCTAACATGAAAAATAATCAGCACAGACAAGGCAGATCTCATCATTTAGAAATGATTATCCAACTCTTGGCCATAATGTGTGTCTCTTGCATTTGCTGGACTCCATTTCTGGTAAGCTTTGAAACAGCATAAGGAAACATTTATTTTTATTTTCGCTGCTATATTACTACTTCACCCTCTCATCAGCAAAATTGTTAATGATGTTTCAGTGTCAACATGCATTTATTTATAGGTACAGGGTGGGTGGCTAACTCACTTGGCAGTGCTAGACACATACATACCCCACTGCCTTCCCCGTTTAAATTTAGATACTATGAAAATTGACCAAAGTAATTACTTCAAAACTATTTCCAGGCACATGTAACTACTTTTTTAACTTAAACATTTGTTACAAATTACAGTAAGTACTTTCAAGCTGCATATTGCATGAATTCCTGGCAATCGCACGATTTAGAGGCGTGTTCATTTATAGATGTAGTAATGAAAGAGGGAGGAGGGGGTGTGATACCTTTTATTGGACCAACAAGTTGTTGATATGTTGCAAGCTTCCGAACCTCTCAGGGTGGGGGCTACCTGATGAAGGGCCCTGAGAGTTTTGAACGCTTGTAACATATTTGTACGTCCAATATAAGGTATCAGGCCTGACGTTAGTGGAAGGCGGCCTCCTTAGGCCCTGCGCATTTGGGGGCCTCTCGATCCCTCCTCTTCCTCCTGTAAGCTCCATGAATCAACATTCAGCTGACCGGAGGGGGGAGCAAGGGTCAGACAAGCAGCGAGGGGCTTGTGTGTGTTTTTTCCTCACCTTTTCCGGAGCGGGCTGCCACTTTGCGTGTGGCAACGCAACGTCACAAGGTCATATGATGACACGTTGCTATTGCAATGTGACGTCATGATGCCGTGACGCTGCCGGAGGAGGGCTGCTTGTCAAGGTAAGTTCCCCTTTCTTTTTTTTTTTACAAGGGGGGCCCCGCTGCCAGCGTGCCCCACAAAGCCAAGGCCGGGCCTGTACCTACGCCCTCTCCCTCCTTTGTTACTATATTCGATTGTAAGCTCTTCGGAGCAGGGACACCTTTTCCTAAATGTTACTTTGATGTCTGAAGCACTTCTCCCCTTTATGTGTTATTTGTGTCATTTGTTATTTATATGATTGTCACGTGTATTACTGCTGTGAAGCGCCATGTACATTAATGGCGCTATATAAATAAAGACATACATTCATACATACATACATACATACATACATACATACATACATACATACATATACATACATAGAAGAAAGGACCAACACGGCTCCCCACCCTTCTTCATTTATAGATGTATAGTATTTATCACCAACAAACAGTAAAGTTTATGTAGTTAAATAAAAGGGGGTAGTCAGGCGGGGCACAGCTGCCGTCTGGATATGAATTGAAAGTCCACACGCTTAAATCTTAAAGGTTGTAGTTTAATGAATGCATACACAGGAAAAGTATACTGCTACAAAAGACCTCTTGACGCGTTTCGTCCCGCGGGACACTTTGTATCTATGTAGTTAAATACATGCAAGGTACGAAGTTACCTTGGTAATGACTTGGTTATATCCTGGCATGCTTTCCAAGGATGCTACTCACTTTTTGATGCCATTGCAGAACTTCATATTTACAGAGGCGAAGCCAAGGGGGGAAGAGGACAGGTGCATAAAGAATAGGTTACAGAGATATTATTAACAGATTTTATCCATACATATTATCCATTTAAATTTCACATCCATATAATAAACAATGTATATTTACACTGCAGAAAATCACCTATTAGCAGCAGAAAAGGAAAGAGGAATGGAGAATACTGTGCCACTGTTTTTGAGCTATTGTGTTGTTTTTCTTGAGTATATAGGTTCCAGTGCAAGAATGTAATTATTATTTATAAAAATCTTTTACCAGGAAGTAATACATTGAGAGTTACCTCTCGTTTTCATGTATGTCCTGGGCACCTAGTTATAACAATACAGGTTACATTAAAAGAACGGGTTATACAGTCAATTCACAGACATTTCATGGACAGATAGAGTTGGAAAATTGGGTACAGGGGATAACGGGCTTGTGAGTTTCAGATTGTTACATAGTTACATAGTCACATTGAAATAGAGAAGCTTTAACATCACCAAACGTCAACGAACGTCACCAAACGGCTCACACTGTTTAGCTATGCCAAAGGTTGTCCGCCTTTGGGGCGATGCAGATGTACACTGAAGGAGTTCAAAATAAATGCAGCTGTGAATACAAAGTTCTTTGTCCTCTTAGCTCATTAACATTCCCGTGGGTGGAGTTGCCGTTCCACAAAGTACAAGCAAATGTTAACTCTTAGCACACTGGTCCTGTGCAGAGGGGAGCAGCTCTTGTGGTGCCCCATCAGGTGTCCACCTTTGGTGTGATGCAGATGTACACTGAAGGGGTTTAGAATGAATGCAGCTGCGAATACAATGCACTGCACATGTGCGCCGAGACTGGCCGCCACTGCACATGTGCGCAGAGACTGGCCGCCCCTGCCCACGTGTGCCGAGCCCGGCATGGTGTTTTTTGCACAAGCGCGATGGACACGCACGATGGGTGCGAGTGTGATTGGTGACGAGCATGGATCCATTAGTACCGTGATGTCACTCGCGTTACAGTTTTTCGTTACAAGGCAAGGATCTTTTCCCATGAAAACACTGTCGGTGCGAGCAAAGAAATTTCACTTCAAAAATCTCCATAGAAATAATTTAGTGTATGTTTGATCAAAAGTAGGCAAAACTACTCTTTCCAATGAGAGAACAGAATGACAGCCATATACACTCAGATAGACGGATATCTTCAACCTACCGTACTGCAACATAAACAAGAAAGGAAAAGCTCTATGTAGAAAGTATTAGAACAAGGTTAGTTAAGGCAATAGCACCCAAACTTGTTTAATTGAAATGAGTGTCACAGACTGAACCTTACAGTATTTACAGATCTGTCTTAATATGGAACAGTGGCGGCAGCAAAAACGTGATTAGACACATTAGAAATACTTCAGACTTCAGTTTTTATGTTATTTAATAAATGTGAAATTGCTAAGCTACAAAAATCATTTTAATATGATTCCATGTATAGAAAAAAAGTGCAAATTCCCCTTTCATGCTTTTTACCGTTAGCATCTAGTTACCACGGCTTTCTCTATCAGTTCTGTTTGAAATCACTCATTTCCCAAATAGATTAGATTGCTTTATTTCTCACATTTTCAGAACACATCACAGGGAGGAGGGAGTTTTCATATTTAATATGTAACAGTATTTATTAAAAAAATCCAAGACCATGGAGGTCCCAGGTGGGACAGGAATGTATGCTTGTGTGCAATAAATGTTCTTCTCTATTTGCAGTTATGATTGTGCCCGCTGGCATTCTGGGAGATTAGAACGATGAGTGCAAGGTTTCAAGCATATCCCATTAAACATATGTCTGTAAATGGACCTGGTAGTGGGGATAAAATAGAATATTGTTTCCACATTGGTGTAATTCACATTAGCTGCCTAATGACTGTTGGCATGTTGTGAAATGTGTTTATGCCTGAGGGTATTTGGAGAGGGAAAAAGAGCAAAGAGAAATAGGAAAGTAAGGAGCAGGAAATAGAGCTACGTTTGATACTTTCTGTTTAGTGCTGGGGTAAAGATGATCCTGCCTACCATATAAATGCTTTGCCTTTATTTTACATATCCCCGTATACCAGCACTGACTAGTACAATGTGTCCGTGTAAATTGGTTTTCCACGTATGAAAAAATACAATAAGTTTTATAACATGAATAATAACTTAAAAATCTACAGTATAGCTGATTTAACAGTCTGGCTGGAGAAAGTCCACACTACATCAAGAAATGTAATGCTTGAGATTTGGGCTGGGAGATATCAAGGGGGGGATTGTTAAATTAAGCTCCAATAATCAGTGTCTGTCAGAGATCAATTCCCTGTTAACTGACATTCAAAACAAGGGCATTTAATGCGGGATCGAGCTCTCCTGCTCCTTATCAGAGCTTACTGGATCCACTGGAAGACACTGTTATTAACTTACATACCTGGGAACCTGCTTTAATCCTATGTTTAAAAATAATAATTTAAAAAAGTGCATGAATTGCTCATTTAAGTCTTGGTAATCTTTTCTAATTTCAGTTTGCTCTAGTGCAAAGTTTGGGCAGCATTGTAGCTATGTTGGTGGGTATCTACAGTGGCTTATTTAGCTTATACCATATACAAAGCAACTATCCTCTCATATTTCACTATAGAAAGCTAACAATCAAATGACTACATTTATCATTGATTTACAAGACACCAACCTTTCACACAGAGCAGTATAATACGTGCGACTAAAGCTACATAGTGACACATATTTAACCGCTTGAGTGCTCTTATGATGCATTTGGTAAGTCACACGCCTTGGCCCACCACTGACCCTATTACCATGCCAGGTACATTATGGGGAAATTACATTTTTACAGGGGCCAGTAGAGTGGTCAAACAAAAATGGAGCCCATGTCGTGAGTGGGTGAGAGGCGGGGGTGAGGGGGAGAGGGGGGGATCAGTCATGTGGCACTGTGGTATCATGGGACCTCAGGCACTGACACGGCTAGTAAATGGTGAAATAGAATGATGATCCTCGCAGATATAACAGTGACAGAATGCTTCGCTGTCACCAATTCTGATACATTTTGCAGGATCGAGAAAGCGAACAAGTGTGTATGGAAATAGGATGTGAGGAGAATCCATCATATGTGTGGGCTGAATTCATTACACTATAACTCATGTAGGAAAGTGTTACATCGAATGGTTCGTGGGATAAATTCCAGAGCAGGGACAGTGGTAATGAGAAGAGAGAGTTGACCTTTTGACAAAGTATGTAAGCATGATAAATGATATATAAGGGGTTATTCAATAAACTGCAACAGTGCCACTTTAAATGTGAAACGATATAGGGAATAATTTGAAACATTTGCAGAGGGCTTTCAAGTATAAGCAATAAAGAAGAGCCCTCAGCCTGTTTTCCATTTACTCTAACACTTTGTGTAGCTGAATATTTATATTTGAAATACTAGCAATTCATAGTTGAAACTGATAGAAAATGATATCAATTTGTCATTTAATGTACAGTAAGTGCATGTAGCTTAAACCAATGTTTTCTTTTGCAGGTTTCAATGGCTAACATTGGAATAAATGGAGACGATTCACTGGAGACATGTAAGACTATACTATTTTCCCTTCGAATGGCCACATGGAATCAAATTTTGGATCCTTGGGTTTACATCCTCCTGAGGAAAACTGTCCTCAAAAAACTGTTCCGGATTGCCAGGCGTTGTTGTGGTGTGGAAGTTATTAACTTACATACCTGGGAATTCAGCTCCATCAAAAGTTCTTTAAAAGTTGCCGGTATTTCCGAATCGCCAAGTTGTACACGAACGAATACGCTCAAAATGACCCAAAACAGCGATACAGAACAAAAATGTGAACTCCTATAGAGCAAATCATATTCTTGCTCAGATGTTGTTTAGGAATAAGTAAGTGGTTCGTGCCAGAGGGTTTGGAAGTCCAGTTTTATACGTCAGTAAAGAAATCGTGTATAGCTGGAGTGGCCAACTGAAGTCCTCGAGGGCCACCAACAGGTCAGGTTTTCGGATAGCTGCGGGGTGACACCGGGTAGCTGAGAGGGGGGTCGTTTGGAGAGACTGCGCGCTCAAATACAATATTTTCTACTAGAGGTTTTCGGATATCCCTGCTTCAGTACAGGTGGCTCAATCAGTGGCTCAGTGTTCGATTGAGCCACTGAGAGAGCCACCGGTGCTGAAGCAGGGATATCCTGAAAACCTGACCTGTTGGTGGGCCTTAAGGACGGGAGGTGCCCAGCCCTGCTGTACAGAATAGGACTGATGGAAGAACCATGTCATTGTTATCACAAATACTTTCCATTGGCTATAAATGTATTTTAGTCCGAAATAGCAAAAGTATAAACTTTTTGTCATTTGTTTTTTTTTTGTTCATAGTCGTATGTAGCATATTTTTAAGTGTGCAATATAACTGTATATACAGGCTGTACAGAATATAAAGAATAACATGTTTAAGTTAACATAGTTGGTACACTCCTTTTGTTTGTTGTTTTTTTGCTCAGCTGTATAATTGTTTGGTTGACTGATATTTTTATAGATTACCCCAAGGGAATGTAAATTATGTAACACCAAGGATAAATATATTTGTAATAAACCAAATGAACTATAAGGGACTTTTTACTAGAGATGGGCGGACTTTTCACACGCTTAGTTGATCTTAGCGAAATTATATTCCGATTCAGCGCAGAAGTTCGCTTCAGTACAAAAGTTAGTGGCAAATTTGAATGTTACTGAAAAGTCCGTGGGCGTCGCCTTGTCAATTAATTACTTTCACAATTCGATCGAATTTGGAAAAAAATTTTTTTTAATTGACGGGCTGCTACTTTGCCGCGTCAAAAAGGTGACATAAGATGATTTTTTTTTTCATTTGGAACATTTGGACGCCAAAAGTTAGATCACCTTTGAAAAATGTGATAGAAACTTCAGAGAAATCTCGCCAGGTTTGCGCATCTCTACGTCACATGAATATGGCAGGTACACTAAAGGGAAGTCATTAAGTTACTTCCCTGTTCTTCATAAATAACCTATAATATAATATTATATTTTAGTAAAAAGTGGAAACCATGCATGAAGGCAGAAATATGATTACAAGTTGTGTTTTCAATAATGATGCCTTTGTGACGGATCAGTGTTAAGTGCAATAACGTCTTTACTATGTTAAATGTTGTGTAACCTATCCAAAGATAAGGATGATGTAAAGCAGGGGGGGGCGACTCCAGTCCTCAAGCCCCCCAACAGGTCAGGATTTCATAATATCCCTGCTTCAGCACAGGTGGCTCAATCAGTCCCTTCTTCAGCACAGGTGGCTCAATCAGAGGCGCAGTCTTTGACTGGCTTGAGGACTGGAGTTGAGCATTGCTGATGTAAAGTGATTTGTGTAATATACAATGTGAGCCATTCATTCATTAAATGATCTTCGTAAGCAAACAATAGATTTTTTTCTTTAACAAAGTTACAATTATTTGGGTGTTCTATTAGTTTATGTAAGTAATGCCCCCCCCCCCCCCCACCCTCCTACGTTTTTCACATTGGGTGGTACTTATATGGAGAGATATGAGGTGGCCGCTATTTGATAGGAACGGAAGTCTCTGCGTCTCATTGATTTCCCATGAGGAAAATGCCTAGGAGTTTTTTTCCCTTAATATAAAGAGTTTATTTTCATTGGCCAAAAGACAGTTAGCAGATAATTTGAACAGCTGGTTCTTTAATGTTATATGTAGAATATTAACCAATATTCCCTGTTAGATACATGAAGTCACAAAGCTAATGTTTTACAAATGTGCAGCCCCCGACGTTTCCGTGTTATAAGAGGTTATTTGTGCCTGAGTTATCCTATATAATACTTATCCTGGACTAAAATGCAAGTAAAATACCACTATTGTGACTTATTGGTAACTAATGAGTTAATACCCTTCCCAACTATGATCCCTTCTAGAAGTGTAATGCAAAACAAATGTATTACATGAATATGCAGAGCACATGTCCCATGAGCCTCTATGTTGAATTCAGTGGGAGTTTCTGTTCAGCATTATTGGAGTTTAATCAATAAATAATGGGGGTCATAACCCTGACCTGACCATACTTTATAGATTTGGAAGTAACCATTGTGAGCAAGTCATGTTGGACACAGACAGCAGCCTCTCTGTGATAAGAGGTGCAGCCAATAAAACCTTACACATTCTGTTTGTCCATCCCTTAAGCACCAGAGGGTCAGTGTGTGACAAGGAGAAGGTCAGTCTGCAGGACACTTACTGTAACAGTAAAGAGCTCCAAAGCAACGCTCAGTTTATCCTATAAGGCAGGGGTTCTCAACTCCAGTCCTTAAGCCCCCTCAACAGGTCAGGTTTTTAGAATACTCCTGCTTCAGCACAGGTGGCTCAATCAGTGGCTCAGTCGAAGACTGGAGCTGGGATATCCTTAAAACCTGATCTGTTGGAGGGTCCGGTGGACTGGAGTTGAGAACCTCTGCTATAAGGACCTGTCCTTACACAGTGGGGATTTGCTAGCAGTAAGGGAGTACACAGACTACCTTCAGCATAGGGAATGTATATAAAGCTAGTCTTGGGACAAATCCCAACATTATCTAACCCCTGTATTTAGCTCTGAGTTTTAAAGATCAGTTTAACCCTGTCTGCCCCAAATTAGAAGTAAGCTAGGCTAGAGCCAGAAGAGAGCCTGAGCATCTACCCATCTTGGAGACCAACACAGAAGGAGGACTGAGACTTCTGAGGGTTTTAGACCAGGACCCACAGGATCCAGCCAGAAGAGCCCCCATCGAACTGTGCGACCTGCAATTTGAGTTACACGTACAATCCTGGCACCTTTTATTTAGATAGGCCCAGATCCACAAAATGGTGCTAAGCTTTAGCACGCCTTTACTCCTATTCAAATGAATGGATCTTGCCCTTAGTTAGGTAATTGGGCGGGAAACCCAGGGAAGGTTTGGCCTCTCAAAGCCTGGGACTTCCAGCACAAGTGGAATCCTTTATTTTGCTCTGGATTATGTAACTACACAAGGAGGATTTGCTCATTTTGACATTGGGTGACTAAACATAGTCTGAAAGCCTTTACCGGACCTCAGACTGAATTATTTTTGTGGCCCTTGGGTTTAATAGTTGTATTATTTTTCTGAACCCCGTTCAAGGTATTAGCCGACACCGGTGTCCAGTTTAAAAAACCTTTACCGTCATATGGTATTTTGGTAAAACTGTTTAGCATTGAATACTGTATGTAAGAGATGGCAACCCCCCCCCCCCCGACTAACCCTCCTTCTAACAGAATTGGAATTGGGGGTCTGCCAGAGCTGACCCACACTTTCTAAGCTCCAGGGACCCCCAGGCTCCTGAGATACTTACCAATGAAGTTATCGGTGTGATGTCCTGGTTGTGAAAGGGAAGAGAATTGGCGTTCATTGGGAAGGCGCCACCAATGATTGTGCTAATTTGGCAGACGATTTGTTTCCCCGTGGAGAGAGATTTAAACGTGATATTCTGTAAGTATCTCAGCAACATGGTATTCCTGGAGGTGAAAATAGCTCTGGGGGTTCCTGGAGGTGAAAATAGCTCCCGTTTGCCGTCTGGTAAAAAGAAACAGAGGGGGATAAAAAATAAACCAAGTAAGGGGGATTGGTGCTGAACAAAGACATTCTTTCTGCCTATCTTTAATGTCTGTATCATTTACACTGAGTCCAGGGGTGTCTCTCCTCATGTTCCGGTACCTGGTCTGCGGTCCGGACAGAAGGGGCTGTATGGTTGACAGGCCTTGTTTAGACCATCCACCATGTGACGTCACGTTGTCATGGCAACGCGTCACCACCTGACTTCACTACGTAATGACGACGCATCGTCACCTCTTACAGAAGCCCCCTCCCATGGCAATCAGTTTCATTACTGTGGGGAGGAGCGTGGGGCCTCTGTAAGTACAATAACAATTCTTGGGGGCTTCAAATGCACCCTTACACCCCCTCCTACTCCCTCGGTTGCTCTACTGAACACTGATGTGGTTTACTAATAGTGTCCAAAGTGGTAGTTCCTGGTATGTTTGGATGTGAGTATTTTTGTCTCTACAGCACCACAGGGGGAAGCCCTGGTTCCAATCCTGTAAACAAAATGGAGGCCAGTCATAGTGGATTGCTCCTTGAATTATTTCTCCATAGACATAGGCCTAATATATTGATCTGGCAGTTAGCACACACTCATAACTAGATCTGCATGAAACTGTCCGACAAGTATTCGTGACATTTTCAGCAGTTTTTGCCAAATTCGATTCCTTGCAAAAAATTTTGCCAAACCACGAAGGTCTAAAATTGTGGTAAAAAGTAGTCTTTTATTTTGCATTTTTGCAAGATGTCAATTAATAATTGCTAGACGGCAAGTGAAACATCCTCTACCACAGAGTATAGCCCAGCACAGGTGGCTCAATCAGTCTCTGCATCAGCACAGGTAGCTCAATCAGTCCCTGCATCAGCACAGATGGCTCAATCAGTCCCTGCATCAGCACAGATGGCTCAATCAGTCCCTGCATCAGCACAGATGGCTCAATCAGTCCCTGCTTCAGGACAGGTGGCCCAATCAGTCCGTGCTTCAGGACAGGTGGCTCAATTAGTCCCTGCTTCAGGACAGGTGGCTCAATCAGTCCCTGCCCTGAATCTGGGATATCCTAAAACTTGGCCTGTTGGGGGGGTCTTGAAGACATATATACAGTAAATATATAATATATATATATATATATATATATATATATATATATATAGAGAGAGAGGAAAATTCAGTAGCGCCACTTGTGAAACAAAAATTGTATAAAATATTATGAATTAAACTGTGCAAATATTGTGTATAATATTGAAAAAAATATCAATCTAATAATACAAAAAATGTTACAAATAAGTGAAAAAATACATAAAATATATATATATATATATATATATATATATATAAAAAAAACGTGCAAATAAAACAGGGAAGAAAAGGGACAAAAAATGGAAGAAAGTCCAACCCTTGGTACAAGTACAGTGGAAATACAATGGTGATTGGAAATGCTGCTCAGGGATCCACGGCTGCTCTCAGAAGGAATAACCAATTCCAACAGGAAGACTATAGAAAGAGAAGAACAGAGAGCGCACGTCCCATAGTATAAAAAATTGCCTTTTTATCTTGTACCTTTGTGAGTGTTCTTAATCCCCTTGTCCTCTTTTTTATTGATTAAATGTACTGTTTTTCACTATGGGACGTGCACTCTCTGTTCTTCTCTCTCTCTCTCTCTATATATATATATATATATATATTTATATAGGGGGGCGTGAGCACTGGGGGAGTGGATGCAGGGGGGCGCAGCAACAGAAGTTTGTGCACCCCTGCCATAGGTCATAGGTCCTTTCGCAGAGAGGTCACTGGAGTAGAAGCGAATTCATGTGTTCTGATCCCAAAACATACTTGTTGAATTCTGACTTTCATATTACCTTGGTGAGACCTGTGTACTATTTCTTCCCATTGAAACAACATAAGCCCACACCTGTTGGAAATCAGCTCTTGCTCACAGTTTTATGACTGAAGATAAAAAACTCCCTTCTTTCGATTTAAAAAGTCTGACTCAATATATAAAGAACTCATGTCTTCATTTCTCTAATACTTTACTTAGACAGATGCCATCTTCACTGTACAAAATACTCGCTTGCACTTAAAATGTGACAGCCTAATGTCCATTCTCACAGGAGAAACAGTTACCTGTCTTTTGCACCTCTTACCCATGCAGTGCGTGGTATGATTTGATTTGTCTAATTACAACAGTGACAGATATCCATTTGTTACTCTTATAAATTGCTGTAAGGCCCATAATGTCTTATATTTAATATAGCCCTCCATCGGGCGGTGACCTGTTTGTTACCTCTCTCTGTGTGATGCACATGAGATATCTCAAAAATGTTAGTTTTATTTGAGGCTGACAGCCCAGGATCTGGCTAACGCCCCCAACCTCCTATGCTACACACATTTCACTTTTAATGGACCATCAGTGATAGACCCCAATTAAGACCTCTTTGTAGATCAGCAGAGACACAGTGATGGTCTTCACCTGCCATATTGTATTTTTAACACAATTTCTAACCAACGTTAACCCCTGAAGTACCAGATTGATTAAAATACTTAATATTCCCCGCTATTTTTATTACAGTCTGCTAATATAATAATTTTGATATGTGTTTAATAAATGTTGTAATCATGGGTGCATTATAGGAATTCCAGAAAGAAAGTCAGCCTGATGAAGGGTCCTGAGAGGTCCGAAAGCTTGTAACATCAACTATTTGTTGATTCAATCAAAAGTATCATACCCCCTACCCCCTGTCCTTACTTTGTTACTACATGGAAGAAAGGTCCAACACGGCCCCCTGCCCTTCTTTGCTGAGAAATAAAGTCGGCGCTATTTCAAAGTCACTTCAAATGGATGTAAACACAATGTCTAAACGGAAAAAAAGAAAAAAAAAAAAACAATTTAGTGCAATATATCCGAAAAATGTTTGAGAATACAAAATAAAAAATATGGTGATTTACACCCATGAGTGCCTAGAACACGCACATAAAAGGTTTCTTTCTCCGAAATGAGCCTTGTGGTGTCTTCCGTTCTGTTAGCCTTGAAAAAATAAAAGAAATAAGAGATCTTTGGTCGGGAACTTTCAAGAATGAATTATGTGGGAAAAAATTTCAAAACACTAATGCAATATGTTTAAAAAGTTGTATTCTACAATGAAATGAACACTATCAACTCACAAGTGTAGATAGCAACCAAGGCTCAACCCAACAGAAGATGGGATGCGCGCGCAACTTGAAAGATGGCGACGTCCCGTCGCAGCAGAGACACGAGAATGGGACCGCACCCCGATCAGGATTGGATAATGCTTGCATAAAAAGGACAAGGAACAGTCGGTCCTGATCTACAGAGCCTGAGGAAGTCCAGTTCCGGACGAAACGCGTTGCTCTGTCTTTCATTTGAGACATTTCACAGCACACCACAGAGGAGGCAGAGGTGTAGTTGTAGCTCCCCATCCGGACGCGGAAGGCGAGACCCCCTACTACTATACACCACACTACCCCCCCTTGCTTTTACTTCCCCACAGAAGCCTTATGGTTTCTGCCTTTATACTTTAATTTTCTTGTTTTTTATTAAAGTTAGTTTTTTACCCTCCAGACCATAGTGTCCTTAATTTTGTTGCCTAACCCATCTTCAGCTTCAGCCACACGAGGAATAGAAGCATAAAGAAACCGCTAGGAGTGTGTACTCACACTGGCCCGTGTGAGTATTGTGTTGTATATACACTTTGTATCTTTGCCCCCACCCCTCCATCACTATTTGCTACCAATTGGGTTATATCCCTAATGGGCAGAAACAAGATACCAAGATAAGAATACACTCACATTAGCCCGTGTGAGTGCTAAATCATACCGTTTTATTTCAGTGGTCTATTAATACCCCATCCTCCCCCTCATTGACGTCTCTATATACATATGACTTAATCCCATCCTCTTTTTTGTTTATATGAGAGGAAATCCCCCTGGAGCGGAACATTGAACCAACGAAGTAAGCAGTATATACAACAAGAAGAAGAACTCACATTGCGGAGAGAAAAGCATCATTGTAAGATCAACTGGATTCCCAAAGAAACCTTGAAGCGACTGAGCTTACACAAGGCCGTGTAAGTTATATATTATTATTTTTACCCCTTTTTCCCACACATACACAATTTATGTATGTTTACCCTTCAAAATTGGATATCAGCCACCTGAGCCATTACGCTTGCTCAGGGTTTAACCGCTATATTTTATTAAGTGTGAATTACTAGATACATTACACTGCCTGTTTCCCACAACTGTGCTCCCCCATCCTTTTTGTATTCACAGCAACCAAGGCTCATCTTGAAAAAATCATCCGGAAGGTGGCATGGACCGCGACCTCCTGCTTGCACTATTCGGGAGCTGCATCTGAGTGTTTCTGACATCTGCCACCACTTTCAATCGTTCACGCTGTGGCACCGGTGGTGAAGTCTCTGCTGTGGTTTATCCTGGATACCGATCACCCTACGCGTTTCACAGCTGAACGCTGCTTCATCCCCGATCCCTGGAAGTCACAGACAAAAGACGTCTTATTTCTGTTGCCTTTTTCAAGGCTAACAGAACAGAAGACAAGGCTCATTTGGGGGAAAGAAACATTTTATGTGCCGGTTCTAGGCACTCATGGGTGTAAATCACACCGTATTTGTATTTTGTGTTCTCAGACATTTTTCGGATATACTGCACTAAATTCTTCTCTTTTTCACATTTCCCCCCCCTCTACACATTGTATTTACACCCATTTGAAGCAACTTTGAAATAGCACAGACTTTATTTCTGGATTTTATACGTTGTTTGAAGAACAAGGCATGGGCTTTTTGGTCTGATGCAATATTTTTGACTGGCAACAGTTGTAATGGAGGAAGGTGGCACCTCCCGCCAGAGCTCACTCCTCCTCACCTTTTTAACTTGCGAGGTCTTTTCATTTTGCTGCAAGAACAGGACTTACTATGGTTCTTTCCCCTCATACAGAGGTAAAAGGAAGGGTTCACAGTGTAGTGTAGGACCTGCATTTTTGGTTATACCTTGACGTTTGGTATGCAGGCTTACGACGCTTTGGCCAAAGGGTTAAACTAAATAACCAAATTATTATTATTATTATTGAAGTATTTAAACTTTATACTATTTACCATATACAGTGGCGGCAGAGTTTATTCTAACTCGGCCGCCACCGCAATGTGCGGGCAGACGCGGCTATCTTTTTTTTTTTTGCGGCGTGCCGCGCGTCAGCCGGGCACCGGTCATGTGCGCCAGGCATCCCCGAAGACGCCAGGCATCCCGAAGACGCCAGGCATCCCGAAGACGCCAGGCATCCCGAAGACGCCAGGCATCCCCGAAGGAGGCTGCAGGTAAGGGGGTATTTTACTTTTTGGAGCGTGGAGCGGGGCGGAACAGCCAGGGCGTCGCGAGGGGAAGGGAAGGGGGAGGGGAAGATGCAGCTAGGATGGGCTGGCGCGCAGCCACGTTCGGCGCCAGCCCGAAAAGACCCGCGGGACAAGACGGGCAAAAGTTTCAATAAAGATTGTCGCCACAGTATGTTTTGGACGGAGCATTGGGCACCCCTGTCGTCTGTTGTATGCAATATTTTTTAGTTAGTAGGGACAGTTTTATAGTCCATTAGATTCAATATTATTTATAGATTTTTTGGTGCCCTGTGTTTTGGGCATTATTGGACTATCTTGTCTTTTATTTTTTTTTAATCCAATCACGTCTACTAGGGAAAATAAAATGTAAGATAGTGAGCCCTTTGTAGTCGTAGAGCTGTATGTGCTGCAGTATGCTTATATTAGGGATGCAACAGGGTTTGTTTGTCATTGTATATCAATGCTTTTTGTAAGGAATAACATCTGACAGATCTACACATGCTGACTACTGTAATTAATTTTGAAAGGCATTATAATAGTAGCTTGTTTTATTTTGTTGTGTATATTTTCCTAATTCCTACAAGTGGTGACTCATTGCTATATTTATGTCTAATGAGATGTGACAGCATTAAAATGCTCTGGCATTAAACTTCCTTAACCCTTTGAGTGCCCCGTGGCATATTTACTACGTCATGCGCCTGAAATTTAAGGGCCACAAGAGGTAGTGCAGGGGTGGCCTTCTGCAGTCCTCAAGGGACCCCAGCAGTCAATGACTGAGCCACTGATTGAGCCACCTGTGCTGAAGCAGGGATATTCTTAAAACCTGACCTGTTGGTGGCCCTTGAAGACTGGTATTGTCCACTTCTAACGTACTGGCTACATCACGCCCATAGAGTGCTTTCTTTTCAGCTTTCATCACGTCCCATGCAGCACAGGGCACGATCTGCAGTGAAGGGAAATGGCTGAAAAGAACCCGACCTCTTCCGTTTACAAGTTAAGCGCAGCCGTGGTCACATAACCGCGCTCCCGCACTCAAAGGGTTAAACTAGACATCTGCCTGGGACGTTTTTATGGCATATCATAAAAAACTCTCTGCTCTATTCTTGCCAGCATACAGTATTTAATCACCTAATTTCATCAAAAAAATCACAATTAGTTTGAATTGCTGAATTTTCACAAGGCTGCTCTGCTAACCTTGTGTCATGTTTACAATAATGCAGAATAACAGTTAGTTAAACATTAGAGCTTTGTTTTTTGTCATACTGTTTGGTATGCGTTTGTTCCAGTTTTGCTCGGCTTATATGGTAAGTTTTTGTGCTCATACTATTGATAGTTTGGAAATACAAATTTCCAATAATGTAATAAAAATCGACGTATCGCTCCAGTCACTTGCCGGAATAAGCAAAGAAGAGGAAGAAATAAACTGTTGTGCAATGACACGATAAACCTTTAGGGGGCCCTGTTGATGTATCGGGTATATGAAGGCACAGATGCTTGTTTTTGGTCAGACCAATTGAAAGGCAAGTAGAGACCCCCTCCACTTCCGTCAGACGGTGGGCTTCGTGGCCATGTTATCACTGCTAAAACAACCACTTGACTAAATGCTGTAAGTCCAGTGGCACTTTGGCACTATGCTAGCGCTGGACGTCCAGTATGCTACTATTAAGAATAAATAAAGGCTAATCTTCAGATGACTATTCCTAGCACAAAGACTCACAGAATAGTCATTTTATGTATGAATATTTGACGCTTAATTAGCCATTATACCAGTTAAAGTCAGGCTGTGACCTAAAATTGTTACTACATTGGTTTCTGTCTGGTGAGTTTATACCTAGGGCAATTAGAGCCAGATGCTTAAAGCTCCATTAAATCCGTCTCACAATGTGACGTTACCTAAAACAGGAATGGACATGGTCTTCCCTAAGTTAACATGATAACAAAGCGAATTATATGCAAATGCAATGTCCGTACTGCATCCCAGTTAGAATAGGCTTCACATCACATTACTGTGACGTAATGTTGCGTTGTCTTCAAATAATGCGACATTATGTCTGTCTTGACGTCACTCCTACCCAGACCCTGAAATAAGTTTTACGTTCGAGTGAAGAGAAAGAGGAGAGGGAAAAAAATGCTGTATTAACAAACTCATGTTGAACTGTGGCATTACGCTCAACCACACACTGGAAACAACAAAAAACAAAGAAGCCCAAAACTACATCCAATATGACAAAAATACACAGTGAAATACCTATATAGCTCTTGAAATGGGTCATTTAGTTAAACCCTTTGGCCAAAGTGTTATAAGCCTGATAGCCATATCAAGGCATGACCATTAGCAGGTCCTAACACTAACTGATTAAAATTCTTATTTACCTAATTAGAGGATGAATAATCCCATTGGATCTGTCACAACCTGCTGCATGCAAGACCTGCTCATTTGGAAAGTGGGGAGGGGTGAACTTAAACCATGGGAGGGAGTGGCCACTGTCCTCCAAAACAGCTGAGACCACTCTTGAAACACCCTATTTCAGGGTCAGGAGTAACGCCAAGTTTAGCTCTGAACTAAATTACATATCATTAAGTCCCAATGTTAACCTTAAAGGACTTTAGCGAATACGAGATGATATAACACCTTATGTGCATATCACTTGCATCTTATTATCATTAATATGTAATATAGTTAATGCTTCCCTTTTATTGGAGATTACATGGCTTAACATTACATTACTCCCTTAAAGCTGCAGACCAAGCAATAGCCTACCTGTGTGTTTTTTTTAAATAAATAAGATTTGTACTATGAGAAAATACTTGTAGCCCATCTCTTAATGACCTTTTTAATGTATTATAATGTAATAAGCAGTGTTCGACAAACCTATACATTTGCTCGCCCCAGGCGAGTGGATTTAACCCCCGGGCGAGTAAATATTGGCCCAAGCAGCACACGTTTGATACTAGGTGGCGAGTAGATTTTCTTGTGTGGCGAGTAGATTTTTTGGTGATTTGTCAACCACTGGTAATAAGCATGTTTTGTTTCTATAGCAACCATTTACAAAATCACTTCCCCTTCCTCTTCTGAAACAGGCTCTGACACACCCCTTTTTGAGCCCTGCCCTCTCTAGCAGTGCACCAATTAATACTAGTGACTGCCTAGTCACATGATCTTCCCCACAGAACTTTGCATCTTTGGTCCTCTTCTGCTGCACTGACAGCCATTTAGTGAACCCCCGAGCCGAATCTTCACCGATCGATCACAGGAGAACGGATTGATTGACAATTTAGCCAATTACTTATCATTGTGTGGATTGTATTGATGCACATATTAAAGGGGGGAAACAAATGGCAGCTTGGACTAAAGGAAACAGCATTAATATTAACGTGATGGAAACTAAGGCTAACGTTATGTTAAGTGGGTATGAGCATCTGGCCCCTTCCTATAGCACTAACCTATTTCAACAATGCAGGCTTTTGATTATAAAACAGCATTTGCAACAGCAAGATTGAAGAGACACTGAGAAGAGATCACGGCGACCTCCAGTGAGGCTACCTTAGCCCAGGGTGTGCTCCACTAAGTGCTATCCTCATTGGAGGTCACAGTGATCTCTTCTCAGTGTCTCTTCAATCTTGCTGTTACACGGGCAGCACCCCTTGTTTGCCGCTTACGTGACAAATGGGCAAAATACAACACCTGTAACTATCGCATCCCATTCACAAAGTCCTGTTGAGCAGCGTGACTCTTTATTGTCTCATAAAACAGCATTTGGACATAATATAAGCAGTCTACATAATATAAGCAGTCTACATAGCTGCAGTTTCCTTTGTAGAGCTTTTTCCAAAGTCTCTGATACCAAATTGCAAAGTTAATAGATGGCATATATCCGCAGATTTTTTTTGTTTTGTTGTATTCATTGTCTTTCTAGTTTTTTTGTGTGTTTACAGTTAATTATTTGTACTAAAATGCAGAACTTTTACTTTTCCCCATTATATTTTCAAATACCTCAAAGCAAAACAGATTGCACTTTGGCAAAACCGAAATATTTTAGAACCACAAGAAGGAACCGAAACACCAGTGAAAGGGCCCACCCTTAGTTTTAATAATGGGAAATTGTCACTAATTTGCTTTGTATACACTACCTATTCAAAAGGAAAATAGGAATTTTCATGTATCAACATGAAAAGGAAATCTGGCTCACGTGTGAAGATTATGTAGATTTGCATGTTTGTTTAAATCCAATCATTGCATTAGTAATTCATGTGGATTTAATTTACAGTATTTCTTTCACTGGTAATAATTTCTTGTACACAATATGAAACAGTCCGGAGCACACAGGGACTCGGCAATACATGCTACAGAGTTGTTACATTACAGATAAGAATTCTGGGCAAAGATATGGAAATTAGGACAGTATTAAGCATACCGCTTTCTGGCATCTTATCCATTTTTAACATGAATATCTCAGTAGAGATTTCACCTGCCGAACTACACAGCTTGGTGGGAACGTTCTGGTTTACAGAAATACAGAATTAAAAAGCGCAAAGGTATTGGTTTTGATAATACAGCTGGATTTCGGTGGGTGTTCTGTGTGACGTGGGGGGGAATGAAGCAGATTATGGGATTTATGGAAGACATGAGATGTACTCATGGATATCTCGTCCTCGCCTTATCTTGTACAGTGGAGGTTTTGTCCCATGCGTAGTCAGCTTGCGTTTTGGGGATTATCTAGAGAGAGTGAGGTAGGATTTGGGTGATGGGGGCATGATAATAGGAAGTACAGTAATAAAGTTTAAGGAGGTCATTAAATGTACTGTGAAGTGGAAGACCAAGATAACAGGCATAAAGTAGCATGTGAATTATTACTTAGAAATCGTTACTTATAACAAATTTGCAAGCTTTTATGTTGCATTAATTGAAAAGGGTGTTATTGTTGCTTTAACAAAAATGGATAAAAACCATACTTACAAGTTACTATAAAAACATTTATAGCAACAGCCAAAACAAGTTTGCACTTAGAGAAATATATTGTTTGGGTGTTACATCTTGGCTACTTCTATGCAGTTTTACTAGCTATGAACTAATAATATTCCTTTTTTTTTTTTTTTTTAATAATTTGTTTTGTATTTGTAATAAATTATATTGTAAATTAATGCACATAAAAGCATAGAGATGTAGCTGAGGTTCTTGCACTGGCTCATTATGCAGGATATCGCGTTATAACGC
The DNA here is from genome assembly GCF_040206685.1 of Ascaphus truei. Classification (NCBI taxonomy): domain Eukaryota; kingdom Metazoa; phylum Chordata; class Amphibia; order Anura; family Ascaphidae; genus Ascaphus; species Ascaphus truei. Next base: position 8,737,152 of record NC_134492.1, on the reverse strand, counting down.
AGAATATCACAGACTTTCCATTTGTTCATCTGAGGTTGTATTTACCTAATTTTAAGACCTGCTAAGGAACATGATTGTTATTATGTCCTGATATGTAAAACCATAGAATTCAAAGAGGGTGTACTTTCTTTTTCACACAACTGTATATATGTATATATATGATACCAGATGTGCTAATCAGTGTTATACCATAATGCCTTTCAGCTCTGAAAGACTACAGATGTGTGATATTTTTGGGAAATTGCAAAATTTGGGGCTTTTGCAGCTGCTGAAGATTACACAAAATCATCAACATTCACAAATATTAGTTATACATACTGTATACTCTAAATAATATATACACATACTGTAGAAGGTTGCATATACTTGAATGGGTTATGAGGGGTATTCCTGCACTGAAAAGCGTCTTACAGGCAACTTAGTAAGTATGGCCACTAAGATTGTACTATACACGTTACTGCGCCTGTTATTGCGCCTGTTACTGCGCCTGTTACTGCGCCTGTTACTGCGCCTGTTACTGCGCCTGTTACTGCGCCTGTTACTGCGCCTGTTACTGCGCCTGTTACTGCGCCTGTTACTGCGCCTGTTACTGCGCCTGTTACTGCGCCTGTTACTGTGCCTGTTACTGCGCCTGTTACTGCGCCTGTTACTGCGCCTGGGCCTTGGACGGGTGAGCTCTGGTTTGGATCAAATGTATATTTATTTCTGGTAATGATATTGCTACAGTTTGCAGCTGCACAGCAGATGGTAACCTAACTGCCTATGTACTGAGGGCCTGTATCCAGCAGATTGCCCAGGCCAGGGGGGCTCGAGTCAAGCAGGTCGCCTTTTCAGGGTTTCCAAGCTTCAGCACAGGTGGCTCAATCAGTGGCTCAGTATTCAACGCCACCGCCTAACTCTCACTCACTCTCCCCTCCCCAAACAGCCGCTCGCTTCAGCGTAAATAACTATAGAATTGACCCCTTACTGTCATAAAATACAAAATAATGCATGTGGGTCACAAAGATCCAAAGGCCGAATATAGGGTTAATAGCACAGTAATGTCCCCCACTTGAGGGGCCCGGGAGCGATATTTTTAGAAGCAGAATTTGAGAGATAGTGATGTCACTTTATAGATCATTGGTAAGACACCTAAAGTTCTGTGTTACGTTTGGAGACCCTATCTCTGGAGGAATATAAATAAATAGGAGATTGTGCAAAGAAGGACTTCCAAAAACTGTGCATGATCTCCTTCTGGGGGGCTCAACTCCAGTCCTCATACCCCACCCCTCCAACAGCTCGGGGGTTTCCGGATATCCTAGCTTCAGCACAGATAGCTCATTCAGAGCCACCTGTGCTGAAGCAGGGAGTGATTGAGCCACCTGTGCTGAAGCAGGAAGTGATTGAGGCACCTGTGCTAATGCAGGGATATCCTGAAAACCTGACCTGCTGGGGGGCATGGGGAGGGGGAGGGGGAGGGGGAGGAGGAGGGGGGGGGCATGGGGAGGGGGAGGAGGGGGGGGCATGGGGAGGGGGAGGAGGGGGGGGGGCATGGGGAGGGAGAGGAGGGGGGGGGCACGGGGAGGGGGAGGAGCTTGAGGACTGGAGTTGGTCAAAATGGCCTAAACTACAACTTCACTACTAATCTGCTTGAGTGAGAGGCTACTAAATAGTTAACCCTGAATATCACACGTTTAAATTATTTGCTTCAATTCCGCTTTAATAATGATTATTGTTCCCTGTCTCCTGGCTGTTCACATTCTCAGATACATCGCTGGCTGTGTCACCGCCATTCCAAGCTAAGTGACACACCAGAGATATTGCACACATTCTCCCTTAAGTAATGGTGTTTTCGGAGCTCACATGCACATCTTGTTTTTCTTTCTGTCCCTGTCCCCCAGTTTCACTCCAAGGTTCTAATCCGGTTCCACACACAGATGTGCACAAGCACAGCTATTTTATGTGGAACAGAGTGACGTCGCTGGTTCTGGTGGATAAAGATTTCGCTGCTCTGCCAAACACCTGCAAGGAAGAAATCAACTTTGCTTTTGGACACAGTGCAGACAGTGCTGTGATTGAAAAAAAAGAATGATTCCACATGTCACTTTGCCTTATGGTTGAGATATTCTGGAAGGATAAAATGCAGACACTGAGCATATGTTCTTTTTCAGGCACATGTTACCAGTTATTGTGATATCATACAGACCTTTTTTTTTAATGGATATCAGTCAAGCAATTTAGTAACTGCAGAATAACCCTCCACTGTCATTGCATATGCATAATTTATATTGTAATTGACCATTTATTAGGAGTCTAATATTGACCTTTGTGTTATTTTATTAACAGGAGTTAGTGGGTGGCTGAATTATTCAATAACAGATGCAAACTTTATTATTTAAATAAATAAATTAGGACATTGCAGAGTCAACAAACTGGGTGATTTTGGTCAAATATGTTGTTGGTCCATTAAGTAGCAAAGGGGTTAAACCTATAGACACAAAGTGGCCATGTGGCTTTTGTAGTGTAATTGATTAATTAACTTGTGATGATCTTTCTGTGGTTAATGGTATGGGCAGCTCTTTGCTGCTGCATGTTTATGCGGTGATAAATGCATGAAATAAACCTCATAGCCACACACAGGAGAAGAGAGAGAATGTGTCAGTTCGGTCCTGCACTGATAACTCCGCTTGCAATACTGTAACTCCGCTTGCAATACTGTAACTCCGCTTGCAATACTGTATCTCCGCTTACAATACTGTAACTCCGCTTGCAATACTGTAGCTCCGCTTGCAATACTGTATCTCCGCTTACAATACTGTAACTCCGCTTGCAATACTGTAACTCCGCTTGCAATACTGTAACTCCGCTTGCAATACTGTAACTCCGCTTGCAATACTGTAACTCCGCTTGCAATACTGTAACTCCGCTTGCAATACTGTATCTCCGCTTGCAATACTGTATCTCCGCTTGCAATACTGTAACTCCGCTTGCAATACTGTAACTCCGCTTGCAATACTGTAACTCCGCTTGCAATACTGTAACTCCGCTTGCAATACTGTAACTCCGCTTGCAATACTGTAACTCCGCTTGCAATACTGTAACTCCGCTTGCAATACTGTAACTCCGCTTGCAATACTGTAACTCCGCTTGCAATACTGTAACTCCGCTTGCAATACTGTAACTCCGCTTGCAATACTGTAACTCCGCTTGCAATACTGTAACTCTGCTTGCAAAAACGAGCACATTTTGTATTTATGTTGCATAACACTTTTTATTCTTCAAAAAGTCTTAAAAATAAAGTTGTTTTTGTTGGGTTTTTTTTGTTTGTGTTTGTGTATGTGTTGTGTCTAGGGCAATTTAAGATGTTTGTCTTAAGGACATACAGTAGGAGCTATTTATTAACCGCTTCAGTGCTGGGGTGACCATCAACACAGCTCATCAAGCACTGAAGAGATTGAAGCAGCAAAACGTGAAATGTTATATGTTTTTTTTTAAAATAAATCAGTTCTGTAGTATTAGATAATAGTGACTATTTTTTTTTAATTCAACTCTTAATGCTATTTATAATGAGTTTTAAAGCATCCCTCCATTTGTATAGCAGGTTTGTGCACACCTCCCCAGCAGTGCAAGAGCTTTGCAACACTTTCCCAGTTTGAGATAATTTGCTGCAGATGTTCCCAGCAGTTTGAGTGGCAAAATATAACAATAGATAAAGTTACCTTAGTAACATAAGAATACAGTGTAGCTGCTGAGTTACACTGACTGCAGCAGCCCTTATGTTAGTCACACTATCAGGATTGTGACAGATTTATAGCAGGAGCCCCAAACTATTGCCAGCTTAGGTAAGAATGTAGAATTATACATTGTCACGCGCTTTACATATAAAAAAGAAAAAAAGTTTGAAAGTATTATTGCTGTTTTAAATACCTCTGTGCAATGGAGAATGTGCACAATAGCCCACAGCAAGTTTATATTATACAGCCCAGCAGGGGCTTTCCTGGGCTCATGTACAGCACGATCACGGCGGCCGGTGTTGGAGGAGATTTCCCCAAACCTCTCAGGGCTTAGTAACAATGTAGCAGTTTCTTTTTTTTTTACTCTGGTAACAGTCCAGATAAAATATAACATGTTTACAAACCTTTGCCAGGCCACACAACAACCTTAGGATAGAGATTTCTCATACCAACCAAATCAACAGTCACTCTGTAGTTGGAAAAGCAACACCTAAGACTGAGGCCAGGGTGGAGTTAACCGCGCGCACGCTCGGCGCAATCAGAGTGATAACTCTGGATGCCCTCGTCCAGGGTGAGGGTGGGTGCGTGCGTGCGCGTGCCCGTGCGCTTGCTGCTTGGCGAGACAACCACATATGATTTGGCTGATCACCGATGCGTCACATGAGTGGCTCGCCCAATGAGGGTGAACCAGCTCTGTGATGTCATGGCCGCGTCCCCCAAAACACCCCCCCCCCGCGCACGCAGCTAGCTGGCCAGCAATCGTCCGACCAAGCAGAGCGCATGACGTTACGGCGCTCGATTTCCCAGCCTAGCCGCAGCCTGAGGCTGCGTCAATGCTTAGCGTGACTGCTCGCACGGCGTGAACAAAAGACTGTGCCTCTAGAGGCCAGAGAGCGTGCGACCAGGCGCGCGATTGCCGAGTAGGCAACATAATTTGTCTTTGCCGCGCGACGGCTGGGTCACGTGTACGGCTCAGTCAATGAGGGCCTACGACACGCCAACCCGTCGTGTCTCCTCCTTTAGATCCCGACGGATCTCCTCTGCAGCTGGCACGCGTGATGCCACGCACGCGTAATGCCACGCACGCGTAATGCCACGCACGCGTGATGCCACGCACGCGTGATGCCACGCACGCGTAATGCCACGCACGCGTGATGCCACGCACGCGTAATGCCACGCACGCGTGATGCCACGCACGCGTGATGCCACACACGCATGATGCCACGCACGCGTAATGCCACGCACGCGTAATGCCACGCACGCGTGATGCCACGCACGCGACTAGCCTGGCCTCGGCCTAACCAAGATAAATGAGCAACTATGGGGGTATATTTATTAAAGAAACATTGGTGCCGCTCGGGGGCAAAACAAACTGCAGCATGTACAACCTTATTTATTTCAATTGAATTATTATCTTTATATATATATATATATAAATGTTCTTATTAAATGTACTTTTTCCGCTATGGGTCGTGCGCTCTTTGTTTTTTTGTTTCTATAGATTTCTGCTGGAACTGGTTCTTCCGTCTGAGAGCAGCCGTGGACCCCTGGAATTTCAACCTGTCCCTGTTTGAATATTTGAACATTTCAGGACTCAACTAAGGGTTGGACTTTTGCACACGTTTTGTTTTATTTATATTCTTTTTTTATATGTATTAACTTTTTGTAAGCATTTTCAAGTGTAATTCTTCAGTGTTTCTTTTTTCAGCACATGTATCACAAATAGAATATATATATATTAGCATAGGCATTATTCTTTAGATTAATTTTTCTACACTAACTATATGTATTATAACATATAATAACAATTATTTAAATATCGCACTGTTTCACAAGTGGCGCTGCTTAATCTCTTCTTCATATATAAGCCCAGATTCACACAGCTCTGTCGCTTAACGTGGAGTTAATGTAAGGCTAACTGTATCTTCAAAGTACAATAACATGATGCTAAGGCAGGGCTGGGCAACGGCAGTGCTCAGGGGCCGCCAACAGGTCAGGCTGGTGGTCCTTGAGGACTGGAGTTGTCCACCCCAGTACTAAGGCATCTTTTCTCATGTAAAGAGCATATCACTAACTATAACACAAGCTAGTGGTGAGAGCATGTACATGGTATGCAAATTATATGCAAATGAGGCATTATTATAACATTTGCTTTGTGTTGTCACCTCCAAACTATATTTTAATTAATTATTAAGAAGAATTATTTTTAAGTAAACTACAGGGTGTCTTCTAGTGCCACACAATAGGGATTCTTTCTTTCTCAGTTATTACGTTACGTCTCTTCCCTGTGAGCACCACCCAACATTGTGTTTGGATCCTACTGCAATTATATTAGATCCTCTACACATGGTGCAGGGGTACAATACACCTTCAGCAAGTCTATTGTCTCTGCATAGTTTTCACTGACTGCAGCACAAAGTTAGAAGGCGGCCATTTCGTTAGGCACACAATCAGGATTTTCACAGATTTAGAACAGAAGCACCATTCGATTACCAGCCTAGGTAAGGATGCAGAATTATACATTGTCACATGCTTTACATATAGAAATAAGGAGAATGCTTTAATGAGATGTAGCACAGCCGTTGTTTTTGCATATAATTAGCTTTGCGGATACCATGTTAACTCGGAACACAGCGTCCGTTCCTGTTTTAGGTAAAGTCATCTCATGAGCCCGGATACAACACAGGTTTATAGATCTGGGCCATTGTATAGAATTATTGCACCACTTTCCCTTGATACATAATCACTGAGCAATGTTACTCCTAATTGTTAATAATACTGACATTTCTCATGGTGCTTCTATATAACAAAGGAGAAAATGAGTGTGTGGGACCTTGATTGTGAAAGCATCTTTATACATGTATACAACTAATATCTTTGCCATATGCTCGTTGTTTTGGGGAAAAAATAAGTCTGAACTTATCACAAACCAGCAGCGACCACTATGTTAGCTGTAACATTTAAAGCAATAGTTTCAGACTGTATATTCAATAAGGGAGTGATCAGTAACGTACCCTAGTGATCTTCATTTGCTTTGACGTCAGATGGCAACTTACAGTCTGAAAGTACTGCTACTGAACCTTAATACTCCACACACACACACACATATATATATATACACACACACACTGTGCTTGTATTACAGCAACTGTTCTATTCAGTCTTCCGAGATGAAGCAGTTAGAAAGTAAAACAGCTGGCTAATTCCATGTTTTCATACCCAGTGAATGTTTGCAGTCTGTGCACTAAGTGATTCTGGAGAAACAATTGTACATTATCTAGTTTTAACACTGAAACGGGAAGCTATTACTTCCCAATATTCCAAAAACGAAAAAGTCTGTGTAAGTCTCCTTAAGTGTGGTTTAAAGCCATCATTTTTGGATTGCTTGGGTCCACATGATTTGTTAAAAGGATTCTTACATATTATTCATATTTGTTCACCAGAGAGAAAACAAACAAACACACAGATACAGTTTTACATTTTATGTATAATTCTTCTTCCATATTTTGTATGAGGGTTGCATTGAGAGTATGTAGTATCATTACATTTACTTTAGTACCTTTTGTTTGGGGTATTACAATGCTTGTACAATATGTTATTTAGGGAACTCAATGTACTGTTAGAGTTCATAATGTCCAAGGGTAGTGGTTTCAAGTTGCTTCTTGAATGATGACCTAGGGCTTATTGAATGCACTCCTTAGGCCTAGTACAGATGTTCTTTACATTACCTAAGAGGCAATTTCATTTGTTGTTATTGTTGAAAACATTTTGGGCTTGAAGGTCTTCTGGAATAGAGCCACTTGGCAAATGTTGGCCTTTATGTATTTCCATTTAAAACCAGAGACAGAACATAAAACACAGACAGAGCTCAGTGCACGTCCAGTGAAACTCATACACGGTACAGTGCCTAAATATATATGTATAAATATCTATTAAATAAAATGGTCTTTTAGGGGCAAAACAAAAAGAAATAGCCCCTCCAAAAGCGCTAACCTACAGTGTGAACTAATAATAGTGCAAAAGAATTAAATATGCTAGTGCAATATTAAGGTGATAAATGATGTGATGTGAAACAAGCAGCTAGGGAACAATAAATAACAGATAATTCCAAATCTGATAACAAACAATGCACACACAAAATATAAAGTCCCCAGCGCTAATAAGTCCAAGATACCGTGATCTTAAAGACAGTCTCTGGTCTTTGAGATGGATGATGGGCTTTGGTAAAGCTTTTCCAGATGGGAAGATGTCCTTGTTGTGGATTAACACACCGTCTGAAATAACAGATGACAGACACACCTGATTGCGCAGCGTATTTCTACAATCAAAACCCTATCTATAGCTATGAAGAATCCTACTCACATAGTGGACGCCTGTATGTTCATTGGAGAGAATCTGTAATGGCTCCCCTTCTCCTCAGCTCCTCTCACGAACCCCACGTGGAGATGGCTTGCTGGGATAGACCTCAATCCGCAATGGCGTCGGTGGTATTTTCGGTACAACACCCCAACAAATATGAAATTAGGAATGGGCACAATATAGTGTAGTATGAAACGACCTTTAATACTCTAAAAAGCAATTAAAAACCACACTCACATGGCACAACACATGGCTGTATTTCTCACGAATGCCGTCCGCAGCTTGCAATTTCCTGGTTGCGCGACGGAGAGGATCACTGCACGCAGACACGCTGTCGACTGGGCGTGTGATGTCAGTGATGCAGGGAACTCTCCTCGCGTTGAGACTACGGATGCTGGGACAGTCGACAGCGTGTCTGCGTGCAGTGATCCTCTCCGTCGCGCAACCAGGAAATTGCAAGCTGCGGACGGCATTCGTGAGAAATACAGCCATGTGTTGTGCCATGTGAGTGTGGTTTTTAATTGCTTTTTAGAGTATTAAAGGTCGTTTCATACTACACTATATTGTGCCCATTCCTAATTTCATATTCGTGGGGGTGTTGTACCGAAAATACCACAGACGCCATTGCGGATTGAGGTCTATCCCAGCAAGCCATCTCCACGTGGGGTTCGTGAGAGGAGCTGAGGAGAAGGGGAGCCATTACAGATTCTCTCCAATGAACATACAGGCGTCCACTATGTGAGTAGGATTCTTCATAGCTATAGATAGGGTTTTGATTGTAGAAATACGCTGCGCAATCAGGTGTGTCTGTCATCTGTTATTTCAGACGGTGTGTTAATCCACAACAAGGACATCTTCCCGTCTGGAAAATCTTTACCAAAGCCCATCATCCATCTCAAAGACCAGAGACTGTCTTTAAGATCACGGTATCTTGGACTTATTAGCGCTGGGGACTTTATATTTTGTGTGTGCAAAATGGTCTTTTAGTTTAACATTTTGGTCAAATTGTTGTAAGCCCATGAGCTACTGCACGGCAGACCACATTCTTCAGGGGTCCCTAACACTAATATAAATTCTTAATAACCTGTGCAATACCAGGAAGAATAATTTATAATAAATCTGTCAATATTAGTTGCAAAGTTCTAAGTCTAATTGAAGCTTTTATTAACCTGTACATTACCAGGAAAAGCACTCTGTATTAGATTTGTCACAATCATACTGCAAGCAAGCAAGTTACCCTGAGAGTGGGAGATGCTATGGAGTGAGCTTTTAACCATTTAAATGTGGGAGGGGGTAAGCTTCAATTAGGTAGGAGGTTGCCACCCTCCAATCAGCTAAGACTAGCTGATCAAGAATTGCAAAACATACTGGACACCTAACAAGCTTTAATTGAACTCCCAAAATAACCACAACATATATATAAGCATATGAGTGTCACAGAATATAAATATATATGTATAAATATCTATTAAATAAAATGGTCTTTTAGTTTAACATTTTGGCCAAATTGTTGTAAGCCCCTGAGCCACTGCACGGCAGACCACATTCTTATTTAGGCACTGTACCGTGTATGAGTTTCACTGGACGTGCACTGAGCTCTGTCTGTGTTTTATGTTCTGTCTCTGGTTTTAAATATATATTGCCATGCTCAGTAGCACTCCTCTGTGACACTCATATGCTTATATATATGTTGTGGTTATTTTGGGGATTCAATTAAAGCTTGTTAGGTGTCCAGTATGTTTTGCAATTCTTGTTTAGCTAGTCTTAGCTGATTGGAGGGTGGCAACCTCCTACCTAATTGAAGCTTACCCCCCCCCCCACATTTAAATGGTTAAAAGCTCACTCCATAGCATCTCCCACTCTCAGGGGAACTTGCTTGCTTGCAGTATGATTGTGACAAATCTAATACAGAGTGCTTTTCCTGGTAATGTACAGGTCAATAAAAGCTTCAATCAGACTTAGAACTTTGCAACTAATATTGACAGATTTATTATAAATCATTCTTCCTGGTATCGCACAGGTTATTAAGAATTTATATTAGTGTTAGGGAAACCTGAAGAATGTGGTCTGCCGTGCAGTGGCTCAGAGGCTTACAACAATTTGGCCAAAATGTTAAACTAAAAGACCATTTTATTTAATAGATATTTATACGTATATATTTAGGCACTGTACCGTGTATGAGTTTCACTGGACGTGCACTGAGCTCTGTCTGTGTTTTATGTTCTGTCTCTGGTTTTAAATATATATTGCCATGCTCAGTAGCACTCCTCTGTGACACTCATATGCTTATATAGATGTTGTGGTTATTTTGGGGGTTCAATTAAAGCTTGTTAGGTGTCCAGTATACTTTATGCATTTCCAGTAAGTATCTTTGACAAATACTGATTTTAGACAAATCTTACTTTATTGGTATATCTGAGTTGTTATGATCCAATGGGAGGGTATTGTATTAAGACATTAGCACATATAGTAAATGGCATAGAAAATACTATTTCACAATATAGGTTGAATAAATACAATTTATTGACTATTATGGTTACCAGTGAATCTTTAAGATGTATGAAAGCAGATGGTTTTCAATCAAATAAATCAGTGTAATTAGTGGTTTATTTAATCCAGTGGGGAAAATAAAGCTCATAATTTAAAAAAGCAATTATTATTTTTTGCTTTACTAATAAATCTGCCTATTTCTTCCCGTTTCATGTGACATTAATCTCTGGCCATTTTTTAGTGAAATGAAATATCTTCATCAAAGCATGAAGGAAATCGGTCTCTTTTCATACAAGATGAAGGGATACATTTGTGTCTTGGTAGTAAACCCATTTATTTACTTATAAGATATTAGATGGACTTCAATCTACATTGTTCTGCTTGGTTTTTTTTTTGAATGTTGATAAATTCTTCTTAAAAAAATGTTTTGCTAAGGAATTAAAATATAAGAAAATATTCTATAGAGCAGCCATATCTTGTCACCAAATGTGGCTGTAAGGAGGCCTAGGATGTAAGCAAGAGCATCCTGTGTGTGCGTTAGGAATCATGAGGAGGGAAGGTTGAGATTTCCCAGTAAAGGGCAGTCAGGTTTAAGGTCTACAGCCAGCCAGGAGCATCGCACTTATAGGGAGGAACAGGATTTATAAAACCAGTGACTGCAGAAGAAAGGTCCCCAGTTCCCTCACCATAAAGAACATACAGTGTATATGAACCCCAACCAAAATGGGTGTCTTCAACTATTCCCTCCAACATCCCCAAGTCAATAAATATATAAAACCAAGTGCACTTAAAGAATAAATTAATTATTCTCTAAAAATAGTGTTAGTGATCACCATTAATGTGTTCCCAAAAGATAGAAAATATGACTTGTGAACAACATCCATGCAGTGAGATGAAATAAAAACAGAAAACTCAGTTCCACGCTACAATTAGTGCTTAATATCATAAACAATATGTGTAAAACATAACCACAAAAGATACTGTATAGTGTAAGTCCAAGAGTCCGGGCACAAGTTCAAAATGAAAAGCACATAGATGATGAATTTCCAATGTGGTTCCCTTCAAGTTGACCAATCTTGTAGAGATGTGCAAAAAGTAAAAGAACATATAGTGTATAGTTATGTAATGTGCAAAGCAATATACTATAGATGTTGCATGCCCAGATATAGAATAATCAAAAGCATATCAGCTGTAGAGCACATTCTGGGCTGGCATCCCAATACACATTACATAGTGACTGGAACGATGTCAGACACAGCAGGACTAGAACCCACAACCACCGCTGTCTTAGGCCACAGCTAGCGAATCTAGCTATTACTGTATCTCACAGGTATCTCAGACATCAGAACTAAAACAAACCTAATATTATTTGTGGGAGATTAATTGATTTAAGATGATGTCTGTTTACTGCATGAGTAACTGCTGATTTGGAGTATGCATTATTGCATTATTGCGTCATATTGTAGGTTTGTTATGATGCTATATTTGTTGGGCTAATGCCTGCGAATGTGGAGGCATTGGTAGGCCCCTCCCACAGCATATTTAAAATTGGTCCTTTCTGCTTGCGTGTTTGTCTATCATAGCTGCTCTTGGTTCAGCAGAAGTCACAGCAGATGTTCTCTCTACCTTTAGCAACTTCCATCTCTCCTATCCGCCGGTAGCTTCCCTGAGAAAAGCTCATCTCTACATCACCCTTCCTGCCTCCAGATGCAGCTCACTCCTTTGTATCACCATCCCTTTCTGTAGCTCTTCCACTCCCCTTCCTCCCGCATTTCAACATTTTCAGCCCTCTCTGAGTTTGCTGCAAACCGGAAGCCGACCCCTCCCCACCACCTTACCGCATAAGACCTCTTTCCCTGTCTCCAAAGTCCCAGCCTCCAAACCTAAAAAAAATCCCCTTTCCTTCTTTGTCTTCACATAACCTGACAATTTATTTCGTTTTTTTCATCAACAGCTAACAGTGCAAAATCTGCATAAATGTCATAACATCAACTGCAACGACTTCACATTGCAAATGGACATGGTTGACTCTATTGCCTACTTTTCATCCTATCTTGATGGACGTACTTTCTCAATGTTTCCACAGCCAAGACAATTGCACCACTCCACAACCGTCACTGGACCATCCCTAAGCTTAAACCATCACTGGACCATCCCTAAGCTTAAACCGTCACTGGACCATCCCTAAGCTTAAACCGTCACTGGACCATCCCTAAGCTTAAACCATCACTGGACCATCCCTAAGCTTAAACCGTCACTGGACCATCCCTAAGCTTAAACCGTCACTGGACCATCCCTAAGCTTAAACCGTCACTGGACCATCACTAAGCTTAAACCGTCACTGGACCATCCCTAAGCTTAAACCGTCACTGGACCATCCCTAAGCTTAAACATCACTGGACCATCCCTAAGCTTAAACCGTCAATGGACCATCCCTAAGCTTAAACGTCACTGGACCATCCCTAAGTTTAAACCGTCACTGGACCATCACTAAGTTTAAACCGTCACTGGACCATCACTAAGCTTAAACCGTCACTGGACAATCCCTAAGCGTAAACCGTCACTGGACCATCACTAAACTTAAACCGTCACTGGACCATCCCTAAGCTTAAACCGTCACTGGACCATCCCTAAGCTTAAACCGTCACTGGACCATCCCTAAGCTTAAACGTCACTGGACCATCACTAAGCTTAAACCGTCACTGGACCATCACTAAGCTTAAACCGTCACTGGACCATCACTAAGCTTAAACCGTCACTGGACCATCACTAAGCTTAAACCGTCACTGGACCATCCCTAAGCTTAAACCGTCACTGGACCATCACTAAGCTTAAACCGTAACTGGACCATCCCTAAGCTTAAACCGTCACTGGATCATCCCTAAGCTTAAACCGTCACTGGACCATCACTAAGCTTAAACCGTCACTGGACCATCCCTAAGCTTAAACCATCACTGGACCATCACTAAGCTTAAACCGTCACTGGACCATCACTAAGCTTAAACCGTCACTGGACCACCCCTAAGCTTAACCCGTCACTGGACCACCCCTAAGCTTAAACCGTCACTGGACCATCCCTAAGCTTAAACCGTCACTGGACCATCCCTAAGCTTAAACCGTCACTGGACCATCCCTAAGCTTAAACCGTCACTGGACCATCCCTAAGCTTAAACCGTCACTGGACCATCCCTAAGCTTAAACCGTCACTGGACCATCCCTAAGCTTAAACCGTCACTTGACCATCCCTAAGCTTAAACCGTCACTGGGCCATCACTAAGCTTAAACCGTCACTTGACCATCCGTAAGCTTAAACCGTCACTGGACCATCCCTAAGCTTAAACCGTCACTGGACCATCCCTAAGCTTAAACCGTCACTGGACCATCCCTAAGCTTAAACCGTCACTGGACCATCCCTAAGCTTAAACCGTCACTTGACCATCACTAAGCTTAAACCGTCACTGGACCATCCCTAAGCTTAAACCGTCACTGGACCATCCCTAAGCTTAAACCGTCACTGGACCACTCCTAAACGTGTCGCTGAATTAAACAAAATAGATATTGTTCGCTCCACTACTGCCAGGAAAGTTCTGCTGCATTTACTTTTTCCTTCCCAAATATCCACATCTCCAACTTGTCCTCACCCTGTAGCTCCTCCAAAAATCAACCTTCCAGAGAACTCTCACAGATTTATAACCTACTCTCCGGCATCGCTTTATCCTTGATGGCCATTCAAGGATGTTTCTCTTCACTACATGTCTATGCCTTCCATCAAAACCAGTTGCAACATCAATAAGCTCTTGTACCTATTTTATGAAAAGCCCAACATCTTCTGCCTCCATTCCCATTATCATCTCTTCCTATCTCGTACCTAGTCATCTCTCCAAAGACATCATCCAAGGCAAGAACATTATTCTTAAAGCTCTTGATCTTTCTAAAAAGTTAACTATTGTAAAGTTTGTCCTTGGCATCAGCTTTTCCTACAGAGACATAACCCGGTCAGCTCTCCCACACAGAAGGGAAGCATTGTACCTCTACTTATACAATATTGTGAATCTAGGCTATAGATATGGGTGTATTTCCTTTAATGATTATGACCATTCACCACAAGTCACAGCCACCTCATCACAATGTAACATTAGATCTGTTTGGAGCATCACGGCCAAATAACAATTCTGCCATCACTTTGCTGGTCTCAAATCCTCAGCATGCCAGCTTTGCAATTCCTTTTCTCACTTTCCCCCTCTGTGTCTTTTAACAGTACAAAATTCTCAACCTTGCTTTCTCAAATTCCCCGCAATACTCCTTCACTTCCCAACATCTATTACACCATCTCTAATCCTTCAACTCACCACCCTCAAGTGGACAAGCTTGGCAGAACTATTCATTACCTGGGCAATTCAGCCATATACAACAACTTCAACTGCCCGGGATACTTATTCATCATCTCCTGACGATGACTCCCCATCTGTTTCTGTTTCAGTTGTTGCAGAACATAAGCCAGAACTGTCTGTCCCAAACATCTCTTCCCAGATAAGTGGCTAGCACGCCCTATCCTTGGTAACCATTCCTGCGTAACCAAAACCCTAGAGCCTCACTTCTCTAAAGCTTTTATTTATTATTTCCCCAGGCATTTAATTTATTCCATCCTTCACATATAATCTTTCTAACCTCCTCTCCACTGTGTGCAAACTAGAAATAGTCGATCAATTCATTCAGAAAGCTGTCAAAGGGATTTATTATCCATCCATTCTCTCATCTCCTCCATCTCCCTGTTGAAGAGTCAGCACAAGCTGCATTACACCCAGGACATTCTCCTATAAATAAGCTTATCATTGATAATTAAAATTACAGGTCCTGGAGCAGGCTCACCTCCCTGCTGGAGGAAGAAATGGAACCCACTTATTCTTAATAAAGGAATCATACTGGATAGATAAACTAGACACACTTTATCCAAAAGGACTGAATGAATAGATTAATCTTACATGCGTTTTAGTATAATCTCTGTAACAAGGAATAATCAGTATTCATTTTCACCATGCCACAGAAAATAGAGGACATTATTGATTTACATGCCTTTCCTTATGAATGTTCCATCAATAATACTGAATACATTCTCTACAGCAATCAATATATACAGTATGCTTCTATTGAAAACTATTTAAAGGGTTTGTCCCTTGAAAATTAAGTGGCAGGACTGTTTATTACATTTGTATCACTTTGCAATAAAAGGAAACTGCTTGTCTTTAGCAACCCATCCGCTATATTCTAATGAATGTGTTTAACTTCTGGGTTTATAATCTCTACGGGGGATTGACAACTCCAGTCCTTGAGAGCCACCAACAGGTCAGGTTTTCAGGATATCCCTGTTTCAGCACAGGTGACTCAATCAGTTGCTTCAGTCGAAGTATATTTGGTGCACGGCAACCTGAAGTCTGAATCATTTAAATATACTTTGCATCTGCCATTAGCATATCTCCCAAGTATTTAAGGTATGCTCCTTTTTGAGCACGTGTGTCTCTTCATAATGTGATATAATTTGTGAATTGTATCCAAACATATCAGCATACAGAGAACATGGGTGCTCCAACAGTCCTGGAATTATTGGCTTCTTAACCATAAACGAATCATGGGAAAATGGCTCATTAATGGTGTGTTTAGACTACCAGGTGAGTGACTCAGATTCAATACATAGCATAACTCTCCTGAAGGTAACAGATAAAATGATGCTGGTACTGTACTCTCACCTCACTGCACCTCATCGGAGATAAAGATATAATAAAAGTGCAAAAACTCACCAGAATTTGTAGTAATAATGGATGTCCATGTGGATAAAATAAATCTCCCAAATATGTTACCCACTCCTAGAGCTATCTTGATTCCTTGTGGGCGTGTCCAGCCGCAGTTTCAAACCAAACGGGAGCAAAAAATGCAAAAAAAATGCACAAAGCAGAGCACTGCCCAGGGAGATAGGTGATATAAAAATAAAATAATATTTATTGACTATTAAACATGACAAATACGAAGGTGTAAACCCTCCTACGCGTATTTTCAAAATAGCTGTTGGGTGTTATATTAACATACAAGTTATATATAGTTCTAAACGACATGGAACACTCGCTTCTGATTATAATAAGACTGGAATTACATTTTGGTTCCTGTGATGACATCACATGTCAGGAGTCTACAGATTGAATGCTGTATGCAATTTAACTATGTCAAGGTGCAATTACAGTCTTGATTATGTACAGCAAAGAAGGGTAATTAAAAAATTGCATTTAAAAAAACTTTAGTATTCCCATAATCCTCCATAATCAAATTTGATATCCTAACAATAAATATGTCCCTTTTTGAGCTGATTTCTATTCATATTTTTTTATCCTTATTCTGGTTCTATGAGAATTCTTGGTGCAACATTAACTCAGTCATTACAAAGTATATACATATTCTTTTTTATGTATATTTATATACAGTACTCTAGATTTTTTATATTTGAAAATTGTATATGTATATATTTTATATTTTAATATACAGTCATGAAAGATGGTAGGATTATTGTTTTCGGTCACCACCAGCATGGGATCCTGCTTGTGTTTTTAAAATACTTTTCTTTTGACACAGAGACATTAAGTGGTTGATTTGTGTTCCATGACATCAGTATTGTGTGCTACATGCGCTCAAAGGTCAAAACTGAGACAAAAGCAAATCTTTGTTTTATTAACTCATAAATGTGAAATCCTTCCCCCCCCCCCCAAATGTTCCATAAAAAACCTATTTTATAATTTAGTGAAATGTGGGAACCTATCCCATGAACAGTGCTCGTAAGTTCCCAAAAGAATAAAAAATGCTTATATGAAGCGCCTGAACAGAACCAATCAATGTTTGGATATTGAAATCGAAATTTATGGATCAAAGTCACTGTCAGGTGAGACGCACGATGCTGAGCAGACCTGCAAGTCCCCACAACCCCCAAATGAGCCTGTTGTCACGCACTGGCTCAAGGACAACACAATAAAACATAGAAAGAACTCACTACTCAGGGAGATCCCTGTTGGTCTGTCAGATAGCAAAAGCCAGTCCCGTCTGATGCGTGCTCCAGCCGATATGTAGATAGAAAAATGGCAGCGAAGGCGGTGCACTGCAAGCCCGATTAGTAATTATGCTGGACGCAATCCGTAAATAAGAGTTTAGTAAAGCAAAAATAAAATCACATATCCCCAATAACACTGACGCGTTTCGTTCCGCAAATGGAACTTTAGTAACACTCATTCCACCCGCAGTACGGTTTTATTCTTGTTACAGTAGATTGCGTGAAATTGGCAGTTCCCCCATATAGGGGGTCTCCAGAGCTGAACCACATTAATGTTATCTGCGGGACCAAGAAAAATCGGCAACAATAGCTGCCTAATTCAG
Organism: Ascaphus truei; assembly: GCF_040206685.1. NCBI lineage: Eukaryota > Metazoa > Chordata > Amphibia > Anura > Ascaphidae > Ascaphus > Ascaphus truei. Next base: position 8,719,180 of record NC_134492.1, on the reverse strand, counting down.
GGCTTTAGAGTGTGCAAAAAACATCCATCACAACTTTATAATGTATAATAGGATGCAAGAAAATGCAATAAAGAGATGAATAAAAACCTTCCTTGAAAGTGAATCCGGGTTCCTTTGTATGAGTACAATTAAAGCAGGGTCATTAATGCTCCCATATGCAGGGTATGCTGCAAAGTTAATGCGCTGGGGATATCATGAGTACCCATGTTATTGGGGACCCAGACCCCCTTGAACCGCTAACAGTATTTGACCCCTGAGCTAGACCTGCAGTGTATGATATAAATGTCCATGAAGGAAGCTGAAAATCTGAAGTAGATAGAATAGAATGAAGTCGAATTTTATTTGAAACAAGATAGCACAATTTCAGACGAACAAAGGGAGTTTTTATTAACTTGTGTGGAATTTATTTTAAGTCATAATTATTTCCAATTTCAAGATGAGCTCTATCTGCAGAAGAAAGGAACAGCCATGGGAACGACCTTTGCCCCAAGCTTTGCAAATATTATGATGGGCTATTGGGAACATCTGTTTATTTGGGCTAACAATCCCTTTTTAAAACATTTGATTTTCTTTTATCGTTTTATAGATGGTATTTTAATAATTTGGCAGGGGAATACAGAAGATTTAATATGTTTTATGGGATATATGAATAAGAATCCTTTTAATCTAAAATTTACTTATAATTGTGACGCAATCAGCATCTCATTTTTAGATTTAATGCTTTTTATTACTGAAGATATGAGTATTCAAACAAGGACATTTTACAAAGAAGTAGACTGCAACAAATACTTAGAAGCCACTAGTAACCATCACCGACAGTGGATTAGGAATATACCTTTTGGACAATTCCAAAGATTGAGGAGGAATTGTTCAAGAATGAAAGATTTTGAGAGTCAAGCTACCTCCCTGAAAAATAAACTGTTACAGAAAGGGCATCAAGAGCCAATTATAGAAAAAGTATACAAGAGGGTCTTAGAACAGGAGAGGTCTCAAACTCTAATAAGTAGGAAACAGAATAGTGATATAGTCAATAATATGAATAAAGAGGTGTTATTCATTACAAAATTTAATGGGGCCTCAAGTCGGATCAATCAAATAGTTGCACAACATTGGGGGATTCTGCAATGTGACCCTATTCCGAAAAAGGCAATTACGGAACACCCAAGAGTAGTCTACAGAAAAGCTGATTCTTTTAAAAATATGTTAGCACCAACATTGCTCAGGAATCAATCTGATACTAATCAACAGATGAGTATAAGTAATGGATGTATTAAAGGGTTTTACAGATGTGGGGGCCGGTGTTTGACATGCAAATACACTGTGGATAGACAAAAGTCCTTTACATCGGATAGAAGTAACAAAACATATACGATTAAGAATTTTATCAACTGTAACAGTAGGTTTGTAGTGTACATTTTGTCCTGTGGCTGTGGACTCAGGTATGTTGGGAGAACCAAACGTCCTCTTAAACAGCTCTTTTTAGAGCATAGGGGTAACATTTTAAAAGGTGTTCATACGCATGGAGTTTCCAGACACTTTAAAAATAGGCATAATATGGATCCAAGTAGTTTACGTGTCATAGAGATAGAGATTGTTGAGTTGGGCCCTAAGGGGGGTGATAAATTCCTTAGGTTACGTCAAAGGGAAAGCTTCTGGATTCATGAACTAGGTACACTCTCACCGGAAAGTCTCAATGAAGAGGTAGACTTAGTCTCATTTTTATGTTAGGGGGAGGTAATACTCATTCTGTCTAAGTAGGGTGAGAGGATTTATATTAAAGATTGTGTATTTTAGGTGTTTTTTTATATTGTTTTTGTAATGATAAATGAAATCTGTAAGTATATATTTTAAGTTGTTTTTCTATTCTATATATTATTTTTCTGTGTGAGTAATATGAATAATGTTGCATATATTGGATTATAAGATATAGTATACTGAGATTTCTCAATTCCAATATTTTTAATATTTTTATGGTACGGTTTATTACGATTGATAGGGCTGTGTAACTGTGCATAGTGTTTTGACTGTTAGTGTTCTGACCTACAGGGAATTTATATGTATTAACCCCCATGTCATTGAAATGTCATGGCAAAGTTTTTTAGAGTTATTATGGACATCAAGCAGTGTTTTGGGATGTTTACCAGTAGGGGGAGGCAGCAAGCCTTAAGATCAACTTTGTACATATTGAGTATATAAGGAAGCCCGTCACCATAGCAAGCCACACCCCTGATGAAGAGGCCACGCCTCGAAACGCGTAGGGTGACTTGTATGGTGAAAGGGAGATCATGACTGTAGAGTTTTTCAGAGCTGAACGCCGTGAGGGAGAAGGTAGGGAGCGGGCTGACTTGTTGGTCCGGGCTGTGGTGAGATCATCCCTAAATTGCCAAGTTGCTGCGACGCTTACGGAGGAGGAAGTCACGTGGTGACGCACTAGGGAGGCGTCACGTGATACAGAAGGAGACTCCTGATACTGGAAGGGTGGAAGCAGGCAGCGGACGCGCTGTAGCAACAGGCACAGTATCCCCACGTGAAGACAGCTCTACATATCTCCAGCACGGATCTGTGGATTACCACTTACTGCTCAACTTTACCGGATGTTTGTGAGTGTATTGTTGTTATTTGTTTGTCTAATTTATTAAGTAAAAAACGTTATTTGCACCAGGAAGTGTGCGCTTTCGGTTCTTCTCATCCTTTGTAGATAGATGCAGGAAAGGGTGTCCCCACGTGACATCACGGGCACGCCCCCAAACATTGAATTGGAAGCTGCTCTGGGGCGTGTTTCCTCCTCCAGACCCCGCTGTTATGGAACAAGAGCCACATTTCTGACTCACCCCCCTCTCTCCTTTGCAGCTTCTGCCTGTCAGATTTTATTCTCAGCTGCATGGAGTCTGCAGACACATACTGTGCCTGTGTGGCTTGCAACAATGTTGCACTCCTTGCCTGCGAGCATGACATCAGTGAGCTGCTACAGCAGTCTCTGAGATCCTCACCAGAATGGGCTAGTCTGCCCCCCCTCCTGTTTGTTCAGACATGGTCTGCCCCTAGACTTTTCCTTTGCCCACACCGCACCTCACTTCCTTTTCAACCCTGGAGACAGTGAGTAAAGAACCTTTCTCTGTTTATAACCCTTGGTGAGGCCATCTCTTTTTACCGGTTCCTAACTAATAATCACCACTACACACCATCCACAAGTATCTGTACCCTGCTACCTTTTCCCAATAAAGTGGAGGAAATATTACAGGACTTGGAGTGATTTAAAAGGGAACTGTGTTAATGCTATCGGGAGCCATTCATACCAACGTGCCCTGGCTTCAGAATAGTAAAAAGAGGACCGTGTGCCTTGGGAAATACACACAGAGGAGCTGCTACCCACAGCCTTTATGCTAAAGATACAAGCGAGCAGCTTACGTAGCAAATATATAAACAGCAGTCTCTCACCACATTGCACAAGCACGTTGCTACACAGAGCCACAAGCCTCTACACAGCAAACTACCACAGCTTTGTGCAAAGACAGTGAGCAGCCTTACTTTGCTAATACTACACAAAGGAATCACACAGCAGCTACTACTCAAAGACTCTATGCTATACAGAATAGTCTCTGCACCCCAGGACAAGCAGCAGCTTCACTCTGCCAGACAGGGCAGCAAGCTTTATACAGCAAACTGCACACAGCCTTGCAACTAACAGTGCTTCTCTCACAATACCTAATTGCCTTTTTCTCTGTCTGAGTCCACCCGCTGCTCAGCCCCACAGTGAGGAGCCAACGGACATCTGTAAGTACAGCTACCCCAACGCTGCACGCTGCAGGACACCGCTCGGCATCATCTGAGACAGACGCCCATCGCTGACAAGGTAAAAGACCGCACGCCACACGCACTGGCAAAGGCCTACACACACCTACAGCATGGCAGAACTCAGAGCCTCACCAGACATCACGCAGGAAAGCGATCTCTCAGACACAGAGACCGCTGCGCATCTGCAACAGGCGCAGGCAGGCGCAAGGCCTAAACGGACAGTCACACTGACACAAAAGGCCCGCGAAAAATATGAGAGCGACATTGAAGCACACCGCGAAAGGTTAGAGAAGGCCTGGGAGGACACTGGTCGTGAAATATGTAACGTTGCAAGCACTAGTGATCAGGAGAAACAAATTAGGCAAGCTAATTGAGGTCAAGTCACAAACGTTACCAAATGCTGTCACAAACATATCTCGCCTACCTAAAAAGAATTAACACAGAGGAAAGCCTCAGCGAACGCGACCAGCAGGAGGCAACTGACCTGGAGCGTGACGGCTTCGTGCAGACCACTATTACTGAGGCCGAAGACCAGAGAAAAGACCTTTTGCTGGAAACTGCATCGCAGCGCTCAAGCATATCCAGACACTCATCAAGGTCAGCAAGATCAGTGCAATCTAACGCGTCCAGCGCAAGCACAAACGCTACCAAGGCGCGAGCCGCCGCAGAGGCCGCACGTGCCAGGGCCGAATATAGTCGCAGAGAGGCAGCAGTAAGGGCAGAAAAAGCGCGCATAGAAGAGGAGGAGCAGAATGCCACTGCTACCGCTGCCGCTGCAAATGCCGCCGCTGCTGCTACCGCCGCCGCCGCTGCCAATGCCGCCACTGCGCGTAGGAAAGCCGAATTTGATGCGGAACTAGAGGCGCTTAATCAAGAGAAGGAAGCCGCCGCCGCCATAGCCCAAGCTGAAGTCCTAGAAGCAGCCGCGCAACAGGATGGCGGGGAGCTACCGTACAGACGGATAGCCTCAGAGGATCCAGCCCAACGCACTGAAGACTACGTAAGGAGCCTCTTCAGTGTAAACACCAGCGCACCATCTCAACACGGAGGGAGCGACACCACAGACAACGAAAACTCGCTAGGACCACGAGGAGAAGACGCTGCTCCGTCAATGGCACACGCTGCCTGGGATAGCCACAGCCGCAACAGTGATCCACACGCCAGAGCGCACACGGATGCACCACAACAGGCTCGTAATCCAGGTACACCCACGCGGGAGAAAACAGCCCCTCACACTGGCCAGCAGCCATCACGCGTCCACGCCAAGGAAGAGGCGACCGCACAGACCGTCCCAGCAACTACCTCAGAACGGGGCAAACGCGCCGACGTCTCAGGTCTGACAGACATAGCCAAGTACATGATCCGGCGCGACTTGGTGCACGCAGGACTCATCAGCTTCGACGACCGCCCTGAGAACTACCGGACGTGGAAGTTCACGTTCAAAGACGCAATCGACAGCTTGGACTTCTCAGCAAGGGAAGAGCTCAACCTGTTAGTTAAGTTCTTGGGGAACGTATCCAGGGAGCAAGCGCAGAGACTTCGGACGGCAAACGCACATCAACCCCAAGTAGGTCTGGACCTAGTGTGGGAAAGGCTAGAAGAGACCTATGGCAGCCCTGAAGCAGTCGAGGATTCACTCTTCAAAAGAATCGAGAGCTTCCCCAAGATCACGAGTAAAGACTACTCGAAGTTACGAGATCTTGGAGACCTGCTGCAAGAACTGGAGTTCGCAAGGAAAGACCATTCCTTAATAGGTCTCAACGCCCTAGATTCAGCTCGTGGAGTGAGACCCATCCTGGAGAAGCTACCCTTCAACCTCCAAGAAAGGTGGCTTTCACAAGGTTCCAAATACAAAAGGGAGAAGCAGGTTGTCTTCCCCCCATTCTCATTCTTCGTGAGCTTCATCTGCGAAGCGGCAAAGACAAGAAACGACCCCAGCTTCGTCTTAGGGGCGCAAACCACATCCAGCGCCAGCCACCCGAGGAACGAAAGGTCAACAGCAAGGTGCAAGGACTCCAGAACACCCATCTCGGTCCACAGGACGGACGTGCCCCCTACGACCCACGCGAGTCCCAGCCAGACGGCCGACAGGGACAAAAAACCAAGGGACCTTAACAAAGAATGCCCTATCCACAAAAAGCCGCATCCACTTAACAAGTGCTTCGGATTCAGGATGAAACCCATAGAGGAGCGAAAGAACCTACTCAGGGAATGGGGAGCCTGTTTCAAATGTTGTGCTTCCACAACTCATTTATTCAAGGACTGCAAAGAAGCTATGAAATGTACAGAGTGCGATAGCGACAGGCACATAGCCGCTCTACACCCGGAAGCTATGAAGCCCAAAGCAAGCAAAGCCCCTAACCCTCCGACAAAGCAGGGCGGGGAGGAAGAAGTGGGAGACACCCCCCCCCCGACGTCAGTAGCATCCAAATGCACAGAAGTATGCGGAGAAGGAAACGACGGTAGATCTTGCTCTAAAATATGTCTGGTAGCAGTGCACCCAGAGGGACAACCCCAAAGAGCCAAACGGATGTATGCGATCATCGACGACCAGAGCAACCGATCGCTGGTCAGGTCAGAATTCTTCGATATGTTCAACATACAAGACAGTACTTCTCCTTACACTCTCAGAACGTGTGCAGGGCGAATGGAGACTACAGGGAGAAGAGTGAATGGCTACACCATATGCTCAATAGACGGCAAAGTGAGCATGCCCCTTCCCACACTCATCGAGTGCAATCACATGGCAGAAGATAGGACTGAGATCCCCACGCCAGACGTGGCGCGACACCATCCCCATCTAAAAACCATTGCCGATCATATCCCACCACTAGACGAAGATGCCCAGATTCTGCTGCTACTTGGCAGAGACATCATGAGAGCACACAAGATCCGCGAACAGCGAAATGGGGACCACAACGGCCCAAGCGCTCAAAGGCTCGATCTAGGATGGGTGGTAGTGGGAGAAGTATGCATAGACAGGATACGAGGACCCGACAACGTAGGCGCCCTACGGACGAACTTGTTGGAGAACGGTCGTATGTCCCACTTCAAACCTTGTCCGAACCACTTTCAGGTCCACGAGAAGCTCGAGACCAAAAGGAATAATGGAGACGCGCCTGTGGCAAGAAAATACCCCAACAACCTAGGGAGTACAGTGTTCCAGACAACAAAGGACGACGACAAACAGGCGCCATCAATGGAAGACAAAGAATTCTTGAGGTTAATGGATAAGGAGCTCTTCAAGGACGAATTGGGCAGTTGGGTGGCCCCACTACCTTTCCGTTCGCCAAGAAGACGCCTCCCAAACAACAGAGACCATGCTATGTCTAGGCTCGCTTCGCTCCGCCGCAACCTACAAAGGAAACCGGAGACCAAGGAACACTTTGTGGCCTTCATGCAAAAAATCTTCCACAGTGGCCATGCAGAGTTGGCGCCCCCACTGAAAGAAGGCGAAGAATGCTGGTACCTCCCGTCATTTGGCGTCTACCACCCCCAGAAACCTGGCCAAATCCGAGTGGTATTCGACTCCAGCGCTCAGCATCAGGGAGTCTCCCTAAACGATGTTCTCCTCACCGGGCCGGATCTGACGAACAGTCTTCTGGGAGTGCTGATCCGCTTCCGCAAGGAACCTATCGCTGTAACCGCAGACATTCAACAGATGTTCCACTGCTTCCTTGTGCGAGAAGACAACCGTAACTACCTAAGATTCCTGTGGTACCAAGATGACGACATAGAAAAAGAAATCACGGAGTACCGCATGAAAGTACATGTCTTCGGGAACAGCCCATCACCTGCAGTGGCAGCCTACGGCCTCAGAAGAACGGCCCAAGACGGAGAAGCAGAGTTCGGGAAAGACGCCAGGAGCTTCGTCGAAAGAGACTTCTATGTGGACGACGGATTAAAATCAGTTCCCACCGAAGAAGAAGCCGTAGATCTACTCAAGAGGACACAAAAGATGTTAGCGAAGGCCAACCTAAGGTTGCACAAAATAGCTTCCAACAGTGCCACAGTGATGAAGGCGTTTCACGCAGATGATCAAGCACCAGATCTCAAGAATTTGGATCTGGGGACCGACACGCCTCCCATACAGCGGAGCCTGGGGATAAGCTGGAATCTTAAAACAGACACCTTTACGTTCCAGGTAGCCATCGAAGAAAAACCCTTCACACGTCGCGGAGTCCTGTCCACCGTTAACAGTCTCTACGACCCGCTAGGATTCGTGGCTCCTGTCACTATACAAGGGAAGTCCCTCCTCAGAGAAATGTCCTTTGAAAAACAGGAATGGGACACCCCACTACCTCCAGAAAAACGGAAAGAGTGGGAAACGTGGAAACACTCCCTGAAGGCCCTCGAGCAACTTCAAATCCCACGCCCCTATTCACCTATATCTCTCACCGCCGCACACAGCAAAGAGCTTTGCGTGTTCTCAGATGCCTCCACCAAAGCTATAGCAGCGGTGGCCTACCTAAAAACCACGGACGTGGATGGAAGTTGCCACATCAGGTTCATCCTTGGAAAAGCTAAGCTGGCGCCACAACCTGACCATACTATACCCAAAATCGAGCTGTGTGGTGCAGTGCTAGCAGTAGAACTGGCGGAGCTTATCGAGAATGAGATGGACAGCAAACCAGATGCCGTCAAACTCTACACAGATAGCAAGGTGGTACTGGGATACATCTACAATAAGAAAAGGAGATTCTACGTATACGTAGCTAACCGCGTAGAAAGAATCAGGAAGTCAACCCAACCAGAACAATGGCACCACGTGCCCACAGAGCAAAATCCCGCAGATCACGCCACCAGATCAGTACCCGCATCTCAACTGCAGAATACGTCGTGGCTCACAGGACCAATGTTTCTTGCGCAGCCTGCGGAAACGCTACCAACCCCAGTTGACGATTTTGAACTCGTGGATCCCGAAAAGGATACGGAGATAAGGCCCCCACAAGTATCCGTGGTACTCACCAATGTATCGCACAAAAACGCATTCGGATCACATCGATTCCAACGCTTCTCAAAGTGGACGGCCCTTCTGCGAACAGTAGCCCATCTCGGGCATATAGCCTCCTCCTTCCGCCAGACACCAGACGGTAAAACTACCGGTTGCCACGGCTGGCACATCTGCAAAGAGCTGCGCACCGTAGAGGAAATTACAAAGGCTAAGGAAACTGTTCTGAGTCATGTTCAAAGGGAAACATATGCGGAAGAGATCAATTGCATTCGCGGAAAGAAGAGTGTTAACAAAAACAGTCCACTTTGGAAGTTGAATCCCTTCATCGACAACGACGGCCTCATGAGAGTAGGAGGCCGCCTCAATAAGTCCCAACTGAGCAGGGAGGAAAGCAACCCTCTTATCATCCCTGGCCGGCATCACATCGCCACTTTGTTGGTGCGCCACTACCACGAACAAGTCATGCATCAGGGACGACACTTCACCGAAGGCGCCATTAGGGCGGCGGGCATTTGGGTCGTTGGCATGAAAAGGTGCGTGGCCAGTAATCTCCACAAATGTGTTAGGTGCCGAATGCTGAGAGGCAAAAGCCAAGACCAAAGGATGGCGGATCTACCTATCGACAGACTTAATACAGAACCCCCCTTTACCTATGTAGGACTCGATGTATTTGGGCCCTGGATGATCATCTCACGTAGAACTAGAGGCGGGCTAGCAAACAGCAAACGATGGGCGGTACTCTTCACCTGCATGAGCACACGAGCTATACACATCGAGGTTATAGAATCTATGGATGCTTCAAGCTTCATAAATGCCCTCAGAAGGTTCTTTGCAGTCAGAGGACCAGTTAAACAAATACGCTCCGATTGTGGTACCAATTTCGTTGGAGCATGCAAGGAATTACAAATAAACACTAAGGACAATAGAGACAATAGTATCCAAAGATACCTGCGCGACCAAGAGTGCACGTGGACATTCAACCCTCCTCACTCCTCTCACATGGGCGGAGCATGGGAGCGCATGATCGGAGTGGTTAGGCGTATCTTGGATTCTATAATGCTAAAAACCGACCTGACTCGACTCACTCACGAAGTGCTAACCACATTCATGGCCGAAATATCAGCAATAGTCAATGCTAGGCCCTTAATCCCAGTGTCAACAGATCCAGAATCGCCAAGCGTTTTGACACCAGCAATGCTGCTGACCCAGAAAGTAGGGAACGTCCCCACCCCAGTCGAAGGCTTCCACTCTAAGGATATGCACAAACGACAGTGGAGACAGGTGCAGTACTTGGCCAACACATTTTGGGACCGCTGGAGACGCGAGTATCTGGTGACACTTCAAGAACGCCACAAATGGCAAACAGTAAAACCAGATATCCAAGTGGGGGATGTGGTCTTGTTGAAAGATAAACAAGTGGCAAGAAATGAATGGCCCATGGGACTTATAATAAGAACTATCCCAAGCGAAGACGAAAGGGTTCGCAAAGTGGAAGTACGAGTGGCCCAGAATGGGATCGTTAAAACCTTCCTAAGACCCATTACAGAGACTATCCTTCTAATGCCCAAATCGGACTGTGATGGGAAAAAACTGGTTACCAGTGCCGTGGACTTTTAAGAGACATTGTGGTGCGTCAAGCTAACCAAGAGCTACGCACCCACCTGGCTTCCCTTACTGAAAGGCCTGGCCAAAGGACTTTGATGCCAGTGGTACCAGCCGGTATCACATTGCTATGGAAATATGGACCTTTGCAGTATATTGTTATGTTGTATGTATTGCACATATGTTCCACATAGCTTGCCATATAGTGGTATCTACAGATACCAGACGGGGAGTGTTATGGAACAAGAGCCACATTTCTGACTCACCCCCCTCTCTCCTTTGCAGCTTCTGCCTGTCAGATTTTATTCTCAGCTGCATGGAGTCTGCAGACACATACTGTGCCTGTGTGGCTTGCAACAATGTTGCACTCCTTGCCTGCGAGCATGACATCAGTGAGCTGCTACAGCAGTCTCTGAGATCCTCACCAGAATGGGCTAGTCTGCCCCCCCTCCTGTTTGTTCAGACATGGTCTGCCCCTAGACTTTTCCTTTGCCCACACCGCACCTCGCTTCCTTTTCAACCCTGGAGACAGTGAGTAAAGAACCTTTCTCTGTTTATAACCCTTGGTGAGGCCATCTCTTTTTACCGGTTCCTAACTAATAATCACCACTACACACCATCCACAAGTATCTGTACCCTGCTACCTTTTCCCAATAAAGTGGAGGAAATATTACAGGACTTGGAGTGATTTAAAAGGGAACTGTGTTAATGCTATCGGGAGCCATTCATACCAACGTGCCCTGGCTTCAGAATACCCGCAGGCCACGGATAGCGTGTGCTGCAGGCGCACGTGACGCCACGCGCTCGCATACTATGTACGCGGCCTGAGACATAATGGAGCGTGATGAATAACCCCCATAATAATCTGTGGTGTGGTGTTGAGAAAGCAGTAAGCAGCACAGACCATTCATGTAAACGATTAATTTTTGGGCGCTGGGTTAACTCAGCCTAATCACATGCACACTAATCAGAGCATGATTTTAGCCTGGCTCTTCTCCAGGTCAGGCTGTTTGCAAGAGAGATTATAGCTGCTTGTTTCCTTGTCCCTTTACAAACAATGTGCCTGTAACATTTTTGTACAGAGGAAGAAGACAAAACTAGATGCTCGTCCATATTAGATATGACTATTGTGCTGTCGTAAATTGAATGTCCAGATCCCATTACAATGTATTAGTCTGTACATCATTTGCTTCAATATGCTATCTGTGTATAGACCGTAACAACAATTAGGGGATAATTAGTGTATAGCTAAGCTGCCAATGCAACATGATGCTCTCATTACTGTTGGAGCTGTGTTATTATTTAAATTAATGATTTTGCATGCACATAACAAATTAGCAATTACTTCCTC